>NW_026557260.1:0-25744 GCF_029017545.1 Prosopis cineraria | reverse complement strand
AAGCCTAAGTGAGAAATTATAATGAATGAGTAATTTATGACTAAGATTGTATTTTGAAAGTGAATATATATGTTTATGTTAAGAAAAAGGCCAAGTGGGCCAAGTTATGCCAAGTAATTGCAATTTGTGAAAGTTTGTGAATTATGAAAATTGATCATTCAAGGGTTAAATTTTAGTATATGTGTATGATTGTGATATAAAGTGGACAATCAGGAATATTAGGTCCTTTTGGACTTGATTTAAGGCCTTGCGTGGTCGAATGAGAGAAAATGATTGAATTGAACGTTTGGGTGAATAAAATTTTTAGAAAAAGTGAGTTTTTTGCACCCAGGTGGTCCTAATTTTGATTGGACTATTGAATCATGTCCAAACCTATCTCATTAGCTAGCTTATGAGATATGCTTTATGTGGGCGCTTGAATCATTCCGATCATATGTCATATGTGAAAATGGCACACATTGATAGTTCATCATTTTGTTGTCAAAATGACAATAAAATTTCGAATAAGCTCACACCGCACAGCATGGTGTCACATGTCACAGCACATGACATAGAAAGATTGAGTATGTGGCTTTGTACCACACGCCATAGTACACATACTATACTACTACGGTGCACGGGCCAATTTCCGACCTGATTTTGTGATTTAATTGCATACAATTGAACTAGGAATGTTGGTGGGTGTTGTCTACTACACATTAGACAAATGTGTGATTTGCTTTCGTTGTGTATTCTCTGATGTATTATGATTTATAATGATTTTGCAAAACAATCTTTGGCCAAAGCTTTCAAACAAAATATTTGATTAATGATTGGTATTTTGATACGGTAATTTTATAATCTTCTCCTATATCTGGAGGATATAAAAGGAGGTTACATCACAACACAAATCCTTACCAAGAGTCAATATCAAGAGTAAGCCTCCTTAGGTTAAGTATTTGCTCTCATCACTCAAAGTATATAAGGTATTCAATTTCAGTCAAAATTTGTTAGGACAAACCCTACTATAAGTTTGTAACCTTTCTACATCTCCACACTAAATAGCCCTTACAATTAAAAATCAAGTGGACTTTATTAGGTTGTAATGTGGGTAATAAAAGATGTCTAAGAAAGGCATGTAAGAAAAATAGGGTTAGCATTAAGATAATGCTAAGGTCAAGATATATCCCTGTAATATGCAAAGTATAACTTAATTCAATTGAGTCGACACTTTAACATAATGAGAATAGAGAGAAATGACAAGAAATAATGAAACAATGGAATTAAATGAGTTAAACAAGTTTTATTCTTGTCTTTTTTTTTGTTTTTCACTTTCTTTTCTTTTGTTTCTTTTCTAGCAACTTTGTTGCTTTTCATTTTCATATATATTTTTTCTTCTTCTTTTTTTAATCTTTGCTTTCTTTTTTTTTTTTCCTTTTGGTTGCCCCTAATACTTTGAAAACAATGAAAATAATGGATATAATGGTGTGTCAATGAAATATAAAGAAGTAATGAATAGAAAATGACTAAAGACATCTACTTACTTGATCTAGAACATGCAATGTCTATTAAAAGGATATATAAAAGTGTATCATGCTTCTTTTAGGAAAATAAGGTGAATATTTATTTTTGGAAAGAATCAAACCAAAAGCTCAAAATGGCTAACAAAGGATAACAATAATAAAGGGTTAGCTTTTTAGCTCTTGGCTATTTTTGTGAATGCCATCTTTCATCTTCTATCAATCAAGGGCAAGACATGTGGTCTTAATTAAGAAGTGAAACAAATTTTAGAGGGTAACATCATTAAGGAACTAATCACACATGAGTGTTTGGCCTCTTTCATCAAAGGTGATGTGCCACTCTAATCCACTAATTCAAAGTAAAGAATATTCACTTCACACCTATTCAATCCTAAAAATTATCATATCTCAATCATTGAAGTATCTATCCAAATAGCTTCGTCGTTAAGTAACCTCAAACAAAACAAAACAAAATAAAGCACACAATTTTCATAATTTTGAAAAAATTTTCAAAACCAAACAAACAAACAAAATGTTTATTTCTCTCTCTTTACAAAATCATGCATTTTCCTCAATGTATGTATAGACTAATGATAAAACAAAGCGAGATCAATAATGAATGCATAATGAAAGTGTAGTGCAAATTTTTTTTTTTGAACACACAAACACTAAAAGAAACAAACAAACCAAAGCAAACAAATCTACTATCTACTAAGTTCATCTCCCCCACACTTGAACTATACTAACCATCAAATATATCGTTCAAAGTAAAGTAAAAGCTCAAGGTTAGAGAGATACTGAGAGAAGTCCCCTTTCTTTTGAAGTGATGGATCAATCTCTTTGTAAAGTGTAATGTCCCCCATCATATTACCAAAATTCATCACACAATTACAACAAACAATCATAATTAGGAGCAAGGATTGCTCCAAAAATCACATTATCTATATAAGGTTAAAACTAATAATCTTTTAAAAATAATAGTGAAATATTTGGGATCCCATAAAAACCCTTCAAATTTATAGTTTGAGCTCAAACTTAATGATTTATAAAGGTATTGAAGCATGGAAAAGTTTTGGAAAGCAAAATACTTCAAAACAAGACCAAAAATGTCATTTTTGAATGTTTTGGTCCATGCACCGCAGCTTGTGGCACAGAAAGGCAAGATTTCTCACTGTACTGTACACTACGGCTTGTGCAAAATGCATCGTGGCACATGTATCCATGATAGCAATGCTATCATGACAACTTTTCTGGATGAACTTCGAACGTGCACCATTTTCGCATCCGATGTCCGATTGAAGTGATTCAAGTGCCCATGTGAAGCTTATTCAATAAGCTAACTAAAGGTATAAGTTTCGTTATGATCTAACACCGTATGAGAATTTTAGATGCTCAGATGAAAAAGTCAGTTTTTAAAGCGATTTTCAGTCATCCAAGTACCCAAAACTCATAACTTATAGTAACCCATTGTGACGCTTGAACCAAGTCTAATGGACTAAAATACACTTGAATGAGAATTCAAACACACAAAACATACTAAACATAGAATGTGGCCACTCAATGGCCATTTTGCCCAATATAGCCAAAATACGAAATCAACACCATATATACTATTTAGCCTCTATTGCCACATAATATATTACAATTACACATACATTGTCACCACATAGATAAAATATTCCTTGCACTTGTAAAAGTATTTTAGCCCTTCCAACAAAAATTGCCACATATTCATATTATATACAATATTGGGCTAAAATACAAAATAACATAGTGTGAAATAAGTGCAACCAATCAAAATGATATGTATTCCTAGTTGGAAACATATAATCTCATCCATATAAGTTTACGTACACGACTCAAAATAAAATCAGGCTTTACAATGAGATTGTAGCTAGTATGCTAGCCCTTGCTCGATTCCTTCCCTGGCTCAGTCTCAGTGGTAGGCCCTGTAAAATGATAACCATAAGGTGAGATAAAAATTTCAGTAACTAAGATAATCTACATTATTGATTAACATGCCAAGTTATAGACAAGCCTTAAATCAAGTAAAATAAGCACAACATATAAAACCACTTTTGGACTGCTAGTTCTCCCTATTACGAGTAATTAGGGTGTCATTACACTAACACCGCATCCTACGGATGCTAAGAAGCATATTCTCCAACTCCGTACCCTTTTGGGTACTAATGAGAGTAAGTCTCCAACACCGCACCCATTTTTAGGCACTAAGGAGAGTACGGATGCTAAGAAGCATATTCTCCAACTCCGCACCCTTTTGGGTACTAATGAGAGTAAGTCTCCAACACACGCACCCATTTTGGGCACTAAGGAGAGTAAGTGCTGCACTTGGCATCCCTAGGTACCGACAGTGCCATATGGTTTTAATCTTCCCTACTTTACTAGGGTGACCTCCCGCCCTCTAATATGCCACATTTCACTACATATCTCCACTTGACCATGCATAAATAACTTTCTAAACAATATAACAAATCTTACCATTTACTTCAAAAAATATGAAATTTCACAAACTAATACTCCACTTATTTTCTAAAATAGTTAACCTTTAAAGAATTTATACATATATACTCAACAAATCATAGAAAAGCAACTTAAGAGTAACTTATACAAAGTAATAAATAATGCAAATTATCTAGTTACCTTAACCCTTTTATTACTAAAAGGGTTACCCGTGGTATTAAATCTCTTCTTGTGTTAAGGCAAATCTTCCCACACCATAATCTACATCAACAAGTATTATATGTTAATTTTCAATTATCACAGGCATTATTAGCTACCATAACCTCCCAATTCTCCCACTTCTCACTCATTTTCTCAACAAATAGGCTTGTCAATATTACAATTTGTTCACACAATTCCTTCAAGCCTCCCTCTAACTCTATCACAACATAACACTTAATATCTCAATTCATCATACTTCTAAACCCTATGATCAAGTTAGGGCTTAATCTAAATTTTAGCAAACAATAAAGTAGCTTCATATTATCACATATCCAAGATTAATAAACCTAAATTAAACCTTTAGAGTCAATAAAACCTTTAAAACATAGACTCATGTCTTAATCTTTTCAAACCAAATCTCCCACTTTCAAACCCCATAGAAAATTAGATGAAAAGGTAGAGGAGAAGGGTAGGAAACTTACTCAAGAGTTTGAAGGCTTAAATTATCTTCAAAATCCTCCTAAATTAATGCCCTAGTAGTGCCCAAAACTTGCCCCTTTGTGCTCTAGGTTTTCCACCATAAAAACTATCATTTCCTAATCATTTTTGGAATTTTAAGTGACCTGCTGTGCTGTGCGCCACAACACACGCCACACAAGTCGTGGCTCACAATGCAACAAGCAAAATGTTGATTTTGCTCCCCCTGATGCCACCCGACTTGATCCGACTTCTATCCTAACTCAATTTAGAGCCAAATATGACCTAAAAATTCAATTAGCAACCCAAAGACATAATTAAATAAATTAATCATATTTTTAACTAATTTATTCCTTAATTAGTCAATTTTTCTAGATTTGAAGTTTTCATATTACATAAAACTTGCACAAATATCCATTAACTTCCCAAATGGACCCTGTGGTTTCATTCTTGAGTTGAAGGACTCCATAAGAGAAATTATTAGTCACCAAATATGGCCCATGCTATTTAGATGTGAGCTTAGAATTCTTATGGATGTAAACAAGGACAAAGTCTCCCACTTTAAAATTCTTCCTTGAGATCATTTTATCATGAAGAACCCTTGTTTTCTCTTTGTAAATCCAAGATGACTCATAAGCATCCAACATAAGCTCCTCAACTTTCTACATTTGGAGGAATCTCTCCTTAGCTAGAAGATGTAAATCCAAGTTGAGCTTCTTGATGGCCCAATAAGCCTTGTGCACTATCTTTACTGGTGGGTGGCAAGCCTTTTCATATACTAATCGAAAAGGAGATATGCCAATAGGAGTCTTATAAGCAGTCTGGTAAGCCAACAAAGCATCCTCCGATTGTAAAGACTAATCCCTCCTATTTGTGTTCACCACCTTGGTTAGGATCTTCTTGATTTCTCTATTTAATACTTCAACTTGGCCATTAGTTTGGGGAAGATATGGTGTAGAAATCTTATAATGCAATCCATATTTAGCCAAGAGAGCCTTCGCCATGTTGTTGCAAAAGTG
This sequence comes from Prosopis cineraria, assembly GCF_029017545.1. Classification (NCBI taxonomy): domain Eukaryota; kingdom Viridiplantae; phylum Streptophyta; class Magnoliopsida; order Fabales; family Fabaceae; genus Prosopis; species Prosopis cineraria. The sequence continues at coordinate 20,067 of NW_026557260.1, read as the reverse complement.
AGATCCTTGGTTAGCATCACATGCATGAGTGACAAAAATCAAGAATAGAAGGCATATCATATCATCAACCCACCTCTTAATCACTTTATTGTAATGCCCTCAATGACATTACCATATGATCCTCTACATAACATTATTAATAAAAAAACCCCTCTTTGAAAACATTAGGATCCCAATATAAAAATTTTCAAAAATTATTTAATAATATTCAAATAATAAATATTGCACAGTAAAAATATTTTGCGATAAGGTTAACAAGAAAACATGTGCAATTCAACTAAATTAAGCTAAATAAATCAGGGGCCATGCTTTGTGGCTCGTGCCACATATGCCATGACATGTGGCACAGCCCTCAGTGTCAGCCCTTTGTTGTCCCATGTACTAAGGCGCACATACTTGAATCTGCTGTCAAATTTTAGATTCTAATACAAACTTCAAAAATGTGTTGTCTTCGCACTGATGTTAGATTTGGGTAATTCAAGTGCCCACATGAAGCTTATCTCAAAATCTAACTAATGACACTAGTTTCATTTAAATTTGATATCCCGTAAAAGTTGGACACCTACGTGCATTTTGACCATTTTATATCAAAATTTGTCACTCGAGCATCACCATTTGAAACTATATGTCATTAGCCACTTTTTGGGCCTTGACTACATCTCAATGGACAACGCACACCTAATTGACCATTTACATATATAATACGACATTTATTCATATATTTGGGCCATAAATTGACCATGACACATAAATTGACCAATTTCTCACTTTCCATTTTCATTTTCATATAAGGTCACATTTCACATATACATCTCACATACCATCATACCATAACCACAAATACTCAACCACTAGCCCGTATGGCCATTCTCACCATTTACACACATAAACACACAAAGGGCTAGGATATTAAATTCACAAAACATACACACATTCATAGGTGTACACATGTTCATGTAATACCCTTGTTCTAATGGCAACTTATACATCTAATTGACACTATTAACAAGCATATTCATTACACTATCTTACAATAGGCTTATTAAAAGAGTCTATACTTAACATGTTTCCTTTCCCTTTGCTCTACTACTACCAGAACCTGAAAATATAAATAACTGTGGGTGAGATCAAAATCTCAATAACAAATATAGCTTATTTAATGTCCATTAACACAAACAACTATGCAAAAGTAACAAAATTAAAGTAATAGCATATATATATGTATGTATGTATCGAAAGTAATACAAAGTTCTTCTCTTTTCAACTTAATTTTTCCACAATCACAATATTGGCATGATCATCTATCTGCATAGCCTCCAAAGCTCCCCAACACAAAACCATAGGCTCTACTAGATCAGTCACTTATTAACCTGAGCACACTTTCGATGGTGGAAACATTCAGCCAAAGGTAATCTATCCTACCTACAGACTATGGTTTCCCTCATTTAACACACTTGTGATAGAGGCATTATTGGCTCCTAACCGCACCCTAACGGGTAGTAGGGAGTTGCCAAATTGGCTAGATGTCTCATGGTAATAGTCCTAATATAATTCTATACTGGATTACTTATGGTAACAGCCTGTATAATGCTGCACCAAATATCCCATAGTGCTAGCTCAATCATATGGATTTGTTCACTCATATCTCTACACACACACACTACATATATCCTGGGTGAACTCTTACCCCCTAAAATCATGCTTTTTCACAAATTTTTTACTGCTCATTCACATTTTCACATCATACACTTTTATATATAACACACACATATCCATTCAAAGGTAGAAATTCTTAAACTTTCTTTCATAAATCAATTCCATGCTAAAACTTATTTTCACAATAAATTCATGAACAAAACCTCATAAAAACAACATTTACTTCTACACAGTTATTTGAGCTAACAAACATAACAAACTATGTGATTACCTTAACCTTTCTACTCAATAGAAAGGTTACTTGTGTTCCATAACCCTTTTCAAGTTCTTTTTGTAATGCCCTTTACCGACTTTACCATACATTTCACTACAATTAATCTAATTACTTTAAAATTATTTAGTTTGAAAACATTGAAAACCTTAGGATCCCAAGAAAAGATTTCAACTCACTTTATAAATCACTCAAGTTATAAGACCTAACACACCAACACATACACAGTAGAAGCAATAAGTATTTAGGTATTAATGTCAAAAGAAACATGTGCATACAAGAAAATAAAGTGTAATTTTACACCGTGCATTGCAGCTCGTGCCACGTGTGCCATGGCATGTGGTGCAGAGGCTATAGCTACTTGCTTTGTGCCATGCGTTGAGGCATGCGGGTACATGCACCATGGCACACATGTAATGTCCGCCTTGACATTACTAAATTTACTACACAATCACAAAAAAATGATAATTAAGAGCAAGGATTGCTCTTAAGCTCACATTAAATATAGAAGGTTAAAACTAATAATCTTTTAGAAATAATTTTAGAATATTTGGGATCCCATAAAAATCCTTTAAAAAGTAGTTTGAGCTCAAACTTAAAGATTTATAAAGGTATTGGAAGCATGGAAAAGTTTTGGGAAGCAAAACACTTGAAAATAGGGCCAAAAATGTCATTTTTGAGTATTTAGTACATGCTCTGTAGCTTGTGGTCCATGAGTTGTGGCATGTGACATAGAAAGGCAAGTTGGCCGCTGTACCTTGTGCCGTGGCACACGAGTCCATGATAGCAAAATGCTATTATGATAGCTTTTTGAGATGAATTTTAAACGCATACCATTTTTGCATTTGATGTCCAATTAGAGTGATTCAAGCGCCCACGTGAAGCTTATTCAATAAGCTAACTAATGCTGTAATTTCATTACAATCTGACACCATATGAGAATTTTAAACACTCTAATGCAAAAGTTAGTTTTAAAAGCAATTTTAAAGCATCTAAGTACCCAAAACTCAAAACTTATACTGTTAACCCATTTTGAGGCTTGAACCAAGTCCAATGGATCAAAATACACCTGATTAAACATTTAAACACACAAAAACATATCAAACACAAAATTTAGACACTTAATGCCCATTTTACCTAATATGGCCAAACATAAAATCAAAACTACATACATCATTTGGCCTATATTGCCATATAGTACATCTTATATACATTACCACCATATATATACAACATTCTTGCACTTGTATTAGTATTTTAGCCTATCACCATAAAAATCACCACATATCCATATCATATACAATGTTAGGCTAAAATACAAAATATCATAGTATGATACAAGTACAACCAATCAAAATGACATACATTCCTAGTTGGCAACTTATGTTATTATTCATATAAGTTTATGTACACAACTCAAAATAAAATTGGGCTTTACAATGGTAATTGTAGCAAGTATGCTAGCCCTTACTCAATTCCTTCCCTTGCTTAGACTCACCGGCAGAATCTGTAAAATGATAACCACAGGTTGAGATAAAAATCTCAATAACTAAAATAATCTACATTATCGATTAATATGCCAAGTTATAAACAATCTTTAAAATAAGCATAATAAGCACACCATATAAAATCACCATAAGTTACATGTATGATCACTAATCATTTGGTCCTCCAATAGTCTTAACCAAACTAGTAAGCTATTTTATGAAACAAACCACATGTATGGTCCCCAAGCTTACCATCTATGGTAGGACTACCTAGCCAAGGTGTCCTAAACCACTTCTGGAGTACAAGTTCCCCCTATTACAAGTAACTGGAGTGTCATTACTCTAACATTGCATGCTACAAATGCTAAGGAACACAATCTCCAACTCCGCACCCTTCTAGATACTAAGGAAAGTAAGTCTCCAATACCATACTCTTTTTCGAGCACTAAGGAGAAATATGAATTGCACCTGGCATCTTAAGGTACTAACAATGCTATATGGACTTAATCTCTACTAAGCTGACCTCCCACCCTTTAATATACTACATTTCACTACATATCTCTACTTGACCATGTATAAACCACTTTTAAACTAATATAATGAATATTACCACTTACTTCAAAAACATGACATTTTACAAATCAATATTCTACTCATTTTCTAAAATAGTTAACTTTTACAAAATTCATACATATATACATAATAAATCATGCAAGAACAATTTGAGAATAACTTATATAAGGCGATAAATAATGCAAATTAGCCTAGTTACCTCAACCCTTTTGTTACTAAAAGAGTTACCCGTGGTACTAAATCTCTTCTTGTTACTTGTGTGAATTTAATATGTATTTCAACGATAATCTACTGTTCAAGGTGTTGAAGCTCGTGGACATGAGGACGCTGGTCATGGCAGCTTGTGTGAGCAAGCAATGGCACAAGACGATGCTGGACGAACGACTTTGGGAGCTGATCTGCACCAAACAGTGGGTTAACACTGGCTGTGGTGAGCAGTGGCCCTTGATGTTACTAGATTTGCACCTCTGGCCTCTCTCCAAGCCCCAGAGAAAATGCCAGACACGTTACTAGATTGCAAGCGCAAGAGGGAGAAGAAGATGAAGAAAAAAAAGAAAAAACTGATAACTGTTAAAAGGTAAAAACTATGTCTTGAATAATATTGTTCTCTTTTCTCCTTTCCTTTCCAAGATTTTATAGTGGGCATAAGTTTGCATGAGTCCTTAATTAGCTATTTATAAAGTATCATGTATAATCTTGCGTCTCTTAATGGTCCAAGGGCATAGTTATATTTAAGTTTTGAGATTATTGATACTTGAAAATTAATCACCAAGTTTGTCTACTAATTTTAAAAATTTGACAAGTTCTTCGTCTTGTGATGTTGGTGTCAGCAAAATAAACTTGTGATGGTTTGTATTATAAGATATCCAATATGTCTAATCTAGGTACATTTAGTTTTGCATGGTTGATTCTCAAATTGCCTTTCACTCTTTTTAATTACTATGTTTTAGAAAAATGTAACGTGTGATGGCATGGGTTGATTCTTATATTAACCTTTGTTCATTTGTGGAAATTTATTCATGTGTAATACTTCATATGTTGTCATGATTTCCTTATAAGAGGCTAAAGTATAAAAAGAGAAGAGAGAGAGAGAGAGAGAGATACATATATTTATGGCTTATTTATCGTGTGAGATTTTAAGAATCTCCGTAGGCATTGAGAATGGTTTCATACCATGTAAATCAATAAGATTTCACAGGTATGAGAATCAATTTTGCAGGTATTTATATGGGCTTCAAAGGCCCATTATTGAAATTAATTCTCTCATTATAATAAATATTTAAGTCTCATGTGAGATTTCAAGAATCTTTATAGAGACTTAAATTAATCATATTATCGTGTAGGATAATAAATCCTCGTAGATACAGTGATTCTCAATTTTTATGATAAATAAATGATTTTTATAAATAATCATATAATACACAATTTAGAAAATTAATTAACCAAATTAATGCAATCATATTTACCAATTATATCTTTTAGTCATGTGAGGTTTGAATCTCCGTAGACTTTTAAGATAATCGTATTATCGTATGAGTCAATAAGACTCTACAGATATAACGATTAAGTTTTTAATATATATATATATATATATATTATATATTAAAAATAATCATATTAAAAGTTTAAATAAATTTAATTCCTTTATCGTGTGAGATTTTGGAATCTCTACAGATATTTAGGATAATCATATTACTGTATAAATCATAAGGTTTTGCAGGTATGATGATTGAAATTCTTAAATCATATATATCTACATGCTAAAAAATTATTATTAACACTTAAAAATGTACATAAGAATATAAATAAATAAATTAAATTGTCAAACTCTTTTATCGTGAGAGATTTCAAAATCTCCGCAGATATTTAGAGCAATTACATTACCGTATGAACTAATAAGGTTCTGCAGGTATTGCGATTAAATTCCCAATCACAAAACATAAAGAAAAATAATTTTAAACCCTTTTCTTTCTTTATTCCAAAAATTCAAAAATTGAGAAAATAATTAAAATTAAATTACTTTTTGCAATTTAAAACACACATATCAAAATTTCAGAAATTGTTTTATTTGCAAAATGGTGAATTATTTATAATTAATTTCTCTTCAAAAAAAATATTTTTACATCAACAACTTTAAAAGCCCGAACTACATAGACTTTGATCCCCATCACAGGGTACGTAGGCCTTAGAGTTAGATTCTGAGTCAAGTTCGTCCTCTCTCGTAAATAAATAAATATTTCTCACCTAATTCTTATCATTTTTATCAAACACATAAATATAAAAGGGATACTTAAAATAATTCGGTTAATTAATCTCCTAAATTGTGTGTTATGTGATTATTTAAAAAAATTGTTTGTTATATATACTGAGAACCACTGCATCTTTGAGGACTTATTATCCCACACAATGAGGTGATTGATTTAAGTCCCTACGAAGATTCTTGAAATCTCACATGAGACTTAAATAAATTATTAATATGAGTTATAAAAAGAGAGTTAATTTTAATGATGGGCCTTCAAAACCCATATGAGTTTTACTCCCGTATCTGCGAAATCATATTGATTTACACGATACAAGATCATTTAACTTCTTATGGAGATTCTTAAAACCCCACATGAAAAATAAATAAACATGAATATGTTCTTTTATCATTGTTATCATCATTATGATTATCATATAACTTAGGTTTAATTAACTACTCAACTAACAAAATCTTTTGCTAATTGTTGTTTGCTCCTTCTATCTTTTACCCAATTGTTATTCACAACACTGTCCAACGATAAGATTATACTTATTATTGCAGGATATTGTTCTAAATAAAATACTTGTTACTTGTGTTGCTTCGAAAATAAAAATTGAATTAACATTTATTTAACTTTGAGATAAATGGGATCACAATGAGGGTCAAGGGTTAGAATTTGCTATATAAACATGTACGCACAATGCTACAAATTTCATTTATTGATCATTTAATTCATTCACCAAGGAAGGCATTTTTTATAATTTGATAAAAAGAAAACATTCAAAACGTAGCAAGAGGAACGTATGTACTTGGCTATAATTATATTACATCATAAATAGACCACCAAGCTTGGGACAAGAGTGGCAAACTTCATGATGCAACAGTGGATTTCAATGAGCTTAAATTGGGGGAAGTGCATTACTTTCTATCACGCTCGCCCAAAACAATTCATCACAATTCATCCCAAATTCATAAATTTTAAAACTTCTATTGTCTGTACTAATCCTATAACACCTTTGAGGGAAGTTCACTTGCAATAAACTATAATCAATTCAAACTTGAATTTTAAAAGATGAAATAAATGAGGAGAACGAGTGATTTTGAAAATGAAGTGCTTTATTTGAAGTAAATGATACACCCTTAGCCTATTATCTCCTCTTGATTGAACCAACTCGAGAGGAGAAAATTAACTATTAATGCAACATCATCTTAAGGAAAGAGCTGACATAAAAGAAGTCTCGAACAGCACAAAACTAACAAGCCATGCACTAAGAACTCCTTTCAAAACAATATTCTATCACTCAAACACTTGATCAAACATCCAACTAACATGTTTGTGCAATAAATAAAATTCTGAAATTATCCCAGATGAAAGGGAAACAAATTACAAGATTCGAGTCATCCTCAGGTGGAAATTCATCCGGCAAATTTTGAAATTAATATTATATTAAGCCTTGAAGAATAAAGATTCAATATTACCCATTCACTTCTTCCCCAGCCAGAGTTGAACTCGCCTTCTCCGGCTCTATCTTTGTACCTCACTGATGATGATGACTCACCCAGAGAAATGGACACTAGAGATGAAGCCCAGACACGAAAGAAGATAACCGAGACCAAACCGATCATTTCCCAGACTAAAACTCCTTACTGTCAAATTCTATCCACTAGATTCGGCCTTATCATGGCATCTGATTTCGTCTCCTGCCACCGCCAACCTCTGCTTTCTCTTCCTCCAAATCTTACTCACATTCTCTCCACAAATAGAAGTAAAATCTCTCTCGGTCTCCTCTATTTTTTTTTACAAATCTCTCCTCCTGATCTCGTCTCCTCTGTTCTTCCTCTTTCCAGAAAAATCTTCCCTTTTTCTTAGAAAAATCCCTCTTTCTCACATTCTGGTCTCTCCCACGCTCACAGATCTCTCAATCTCTCATGCTCAAAGCCTCTCTTAAAACCCCGATTCAGCCCCTGCTTCCCTAGTCTCTTTCTCGGTTTCCCTTTTATTAAAGACCAAAAGAAAGAAAAAGAAAACAAATTACCTTGCGTGTGTCAGAAAATCTGCTCAATTCTTCATTCTTTGGCTCGCGTGTCTGGCAAGCTTTGCTCTGCTCTTCTCCTTCGCACGCGTCTGGAGTTTGCTCTCCCTTTTCTCTGGCATTTCTGCGTGTGTGGCGTCTAACCGAGTGAATGAATTTGAACCAATAGGTTAAGATTTAACTCATCAGTATATATTATTATTTTATTTGTTTTTTTAAAAAGATTCTAATTTTGAATCAAGGAAGCATATCCTTTATTTTTTGGAAGACAACAACATCTAAAGGAAGAAATTCAAAAAGAGTTGACTTTCAAAAATTTATTCCTAATATCTTAAATGTTTAGGATAATTTTGTAAAGATTTTAAGCAAGGTTATATTTTTGTTAATTTTATTAGATTATTATTATTTTTTGAAAATATAATCCTAAAAAAGGATTAAATTTCATTTTGTATATTTTTATATTTTTTGATTATTTATTATTATTTAAAAAAATGTCCGGATAAAATACGGTGTTCACAATCCCATCCATCAACATATGAGAAAGAATCAAGCATGTGAGACTCACAAGCATCATGAAGCAATAACTCAATTTAACTCAAACCCGATAAAGAATAATCGTCAAAAGGATGTTTCATTACTTCATATATGCTAAAAACAACATGATCCTCCCCACATTTCAAAATTAAACTATCCTTTTCCATATCAATCAATGTATGGGCAATTCTCATAAATGGCCTTCTAAGAATCAAAATATCATCCCCATTCCCTTCTTTGGACATGTCAAGCACATAGAAATTCATAAGAAATAATAAATTTTTAATACAAACTAACAAGTCTTCTACTATTCCATGTGGTCTCCTAATGCTTCTTTCCGCTAATTGGCATATTATAGGTGTCTTATGCATGCAATCAAGACTGAAGGCATGGTAAATTGAAAAGGGCATAACATTAATGGCTACACCTAAGTCTGTCAATGCATGAGAAAAATGTGTGTTGCCAATCTTACATGGACTTGTGAAAGAATTAGGGCCCTCACACTTAATAGGCAGTTTAGGCTTCATTATAGCACTCACAGAAGAGGGTAACTGAACCCTTGAATTAGGCTTTTTTTTTTTTTCTGTGTACAGCAATCTTTCAAAAATGTTGCATACTTATAAAAGTTCTTAACAACATCCATCAAGGATACATTCACATGAATTTTATAGAAGAAATCATATACCTCTTGATCAAATTACCCTTTCATTTTCTTACACGGACTACCTGTGCTTATAGGAAAGGAGGCTTCTTTACAAGCTCTTGACTTTGCTTTTCTTCTTCCTCCCTTGAACTTTCCTTTATCTCTTCTTTCTTTTCTGTCTCTCCTCCTTTTTCTTCTCTCATCAATTCAGCTATAGTCCTCTTTTCCACCTTAGATGGTGATTGCTAACATATGATGTCCTCAATATGCTCATCATCATAATCCCTATAAAAAGATGCATCATTAAGAGCAAAAGAAGAACTAAAAACATTAACATCAAGAGAAGAATTTAAAAAAGGATTATCAATCTTCCCTTCTTTCTTGTCTTCTTGTACTCTTTCTCCTAACTCTTTACCCCTTCTTATTGTGATAGCATTAAGATTAGCTTTAGGATTAGCAATAGTATTGGATGGTAATGTAGAGGCTTGAGTGTTGGTTGCATTTAATTGGTTAACAAGCATATTCATTAGAGAAGTAAGGGCATCAATTTTAGAGTTCATGTTCTCACATTTGTTACCCGTATTCTCTACCTTGTTCTTGAAACCATCATATATATCCTTATACAAGGAATTCATTTCAATCAATTGCTTGTATAACACATTCACATCATTAGAAGAATTAGAGTTAGAAGAACTCTCAATTGGAATAAGCCTTATATTACCATAATAATTAGAAGAAAGTACAAGAGAATTACTATTGGAGTTGTAACTTTGAGAAGAGCTACCTTAGGACAAATGAGGTAGAAGCTCACAGCCAAAGTTGTTTTAGAATGCTCCACTTTGTTGGTTGTCTTGCGAAGCCACATTTGGGTTTGAATAGGAGAAATTAGGATAATCTCTCCATGAAAGTTTATAAGTATTAGAATAAGCTCCTTACCCTTACCTCCTACTATAAGCTTGTTCCTATTATAGATACCATTCACTTGCTTAAACTTAATAAGACAATTACTAAACATGTATGGGTGAGTCACAAAAAGTATGAAAATAAGGGACAAGTACTTACATTGCTTACTTGAGATATTTGTAGTGCCAACATTCTCAATCTTGGCAGCAAGCAAGTCCACATATGAATCATTAAGCTTTAGGAACCAACCATATTCACATTTCTCTTCTCTCTTGTTAAATATTGAGCACTACTTAAGGCTATTTTGTCAATTAGTTCTTAAGCCTTCAAAGAAGTGAGGTTAATCAAGCATCTACTACTAGCGGCATTAATGTTAACTTTGTCTTTTAGAATCAAGCCCTCATAGAAATATTAGACTAAATTCTCACTAGAAATTTAATGGCATGGGCATTTAGCTAAAAGACCTTGGAATCTAATCCAATACTCATAGAAACTCTCGTCCTGTCCTTGTTGGATCCCATAGATTTGCTTCCTTAGGTTGGTGACCTTGGAATTTAGAAAGAATTTGTCCAAGAAGAGTCTTCTTTACTCAGCCCATGTGCTTGATTTGACATAAGAATGGTAGTTGAAATACTACTCCTTTGCTAAACTTTCAAGAGAAAACACAAAAGCATTAGCATGAACATCAACAATGCTTCATAGTATCACAAACCAAGTAGAGAGTATGCAAAAACCTATGGCAATCCTTTCTTGGTAACCCATGAAATTTAGGCAATGCATCAATCAAAGAGGGTTTAATTTCAAATTGAACATTAGTAGGAGGAACGTACAAGCCATAAGGATTATCATGCCAATTTGATTGAGTTGCCTAATGCTCCTTTCCTCTTTAGGATTATGCAAGCCCTTAAAATCATTGTTAACATGGCCATCATCATGCAAATGCTCATTACAAAACCAATAGCCCTCATAATATACATTTTCATGCCCTAAGATACCTTCCACTATTGAATTACAAACTAAATGAGAATCAAGAATAGGTTGTGATCTTCTCAACTTTGAAATAGTTCTTTCAATTTATGGACTCAATAAAAAGGGTATGTTTCATTCAAGTCATATACTAATTAAGCTCAAGAAAATTAAGAACAAAGAACAAGCAAAGCTAAAATGCAAATCAAGAAGAGACAATTCAAAACACACAAAAACAAGAGAAACTTTTTTTTCCCAATAAACTTAACAGCAAGCAAATGAACAAATATAAACAAAAAAACACTAAACAAGTAGAAAGAGAGTAAAAAATTCTCAATCAAGAAGCTTTGACAATTTTGGAATTCACACAGTAGGCTCTCTAGAGACAGGGAAATTTTGGACTTTCTAGCAGCCAATCCACATGAGAAATTCCCCTAAAAATTTTATGAGAGACACAAGAGATATACAGGAAAATGTTATAATTATTTCAAACTAAAACTCCTTACCAATTGTTTCTAAAAGTTTTCTCAACTTAGTCTACAGTTCTGGAAGAATAGGATTTCGTCTAAAACACCTTTAGATCTTCCAAAAACTTTCAAACAAGAAGATGGAAAAATAGAAGAAAATGCTAAACACATAAAACAAAGCTAAGATAATAAGGAGAAAAATGAGACTAGAATTAGGAAATTTAGACACACAAGAAGGGAGATATGCCTACTCAAATTTCCAATAGGGTTTTAGGAATCCTTTATAAAAGCTCCTTGGACCTTGTTAGCTTGTAAAAATTTCACGGGACAATCCTCAAGTCCAAAATTGACCAAACTAATTTCAAAATGAAGCTAAGATATAGATATTTCAAATGCAATAAATTTCAAATCAAAATTCCCTTATAATCATTCGTAGTTGTTTTTTCAATTTCAGATAGAGATCCTTGAAATAGAGTATTTTTAGCCCTACACTAAACCAACAAAAATTGCACTAAATTTATTTTTATTTTCTAAAACAGAACATAAACACACAAAACTGACAAACACACTAAGAAAAACACAAAACACAAATTTTTATGATTTTTCAAAAAATTTCCAAAAGCACCAAAAATGTAAATTAAGCATAACCCTAAATCAAACCTAAACCATTCCCTAGCAATGGTGCCAAAATTTTAATCGGAACTAGTCGATTATCCTCAAAATTAAAACTAAAGCTAACCCTAATGCAATATAGGGTCAACCCTAGGTCATCCCCTAAAGAATGGTTTTAAATCTAATTAAAGTTATCTAGTGGAATAAATCACCCAAAGTTAAAGTTGATTATCCAATTGCTAATCTAATTATCTAGTGAATTAAACTAGCAAATTAAACTTAATTGTGAATGAAGTGGCATCCCTAATCAAGTAGGAAGGCTAGGGTGTTGCTAATAGAGAAATCCTAGTTTCTAATCAAACATGGCAGCTCAATCAACTCCTCTTCCTTGGCTAAAAAATGAGTTTACCTAAGACAACTATCTCAAGCATCATAGCTTCACTAATTCAATTCTCAAATTGCTATTACAAGCCCCTAAGTAACCTCACTAGCTTAGCTCTAAAATTAACTAAGTGTTTAGTTAAATTTCATTTCTAAATGCCACTTCCTAGAGCTGTACCTAAGCTCTAAATTATGAAACTCAAGCAATCAAGTATTCACCACACAATTACATGATAAGCTAATATAAGACATTCAACAATTGAAATCACATGTTACCATGCAAATTGATAGAGTGGATGAAATTCCAACAGCACTTAGGACATGAAATTCAACTTAACAATCTTGTTTCAATATTACAATATACAAACAAATATGAAACTAAAGTCAAATTGAACTATAATCAGCAATAGTCATAGTATTTTAATTAAATTGAAATAAGATGAAGAAATAGTTGAGCTTAACCAAGTGAAGACTTCAAAACTCCTCTTTCATCAACTCTTCCTTAGGATTCCATAAAGATTCTAGCTCAAAAATGTAACCTCCTCCCATATCCGCTTGATACAGGAGATTACTAAATCACCACATCAATCACACCCATCAGTAATCAAATATTTTATTTGAAAAGCTTTAGCTCAAGACTTGTTTTGCAAAATCACTAAAGTCATACCATATCAAAGCATCAAACAACGAAAAGAAAATAGTTGCATTCATATCACCCATTGCATACCATAAAAACTATAAAATCACCTCTTTTATTTCTATAATTACCACTTTTTCATATATACAACATATAGCATGTTCACTATTAACTGAACCTCTAAATCACCTCGACATGAAATCATAGGCTGCCTCTCATTAGCCCTGAGCTCACCTTTAATGGTAGAATTGTAACATCCTGATTTTTTTTAGAAAAAAAAAATTGTTGTGAAATTTAAATTTTTATTAAAAAATGATTTATTGAATTAATAATTTGCGAAAAATCTGTTTGTAAATTTGAGGGTGTTACATATTGGTATCAAAATATCATGTTTCGAGCCTCTATTTTAGTGATACTTATTTAAATTTTTGTTTGAAACTATTACTTGTGTGAATTTAATATGTATTTATTATATGTGGTGCATTGCATATAGTCGGTTGGCAATATACATTATTATGGTGCTTCTTATTGTATGGCCATTATATAATTAGGCTAATTTTATTATTTATATCTTGTATCCTTTAGGAGGGGAGAGAAATTCCTGTTACTCGCGGTAACTTAGGATTCCAACATGAGCACCTACAATAGCCATTACTAAATAAGGAGCATGACTTAGCGGAATTGAGAATGCTTGTAAAAACATTAACAGACAAGGTTCAAGGATACGAACGAGAGTTGACGAAGCTAAAGAGGTAAAAGGTAGATGAAAATGGAGATAGGGCTCATGTTGAGAGTCATGTGGGACAAGGCAGTTCCTCACATCCTGCCATTCTGAGAGATCATGAGTTTAGAAGTGAGGAAACTAGGCAGGAGGAACGGAGAGCCCCACCGACCATTACTAATGTGTGGGAAACTGTTAGAAAGTTTAACCCTCCTATATTTGATGATAACCTTAAACTGTCTGTGGTCGAGGAATGGGTGAAGGGACTCGAGTCCATCTTTTGAGTAATCACATGCACCAGCAATCAAAAAGTACAAGTAGTATTAGTGCTCCTAGTAAAGGGAGCAAGAGATTGGTGAGAGACAGCAGGACCCAGGGATGATTCTACACTCACCTGGGAGGAATTCAAGGAAAAATTATTCAGGCATTACTTTCTATCAGAGTTAAGGTCTGAAAAGGAAGCTGAGTTCCATACTTTTAAGCAAGGAAATCTCGATGAGGACACATTCATTGCTAAGTTTCAGGAGTTATTTAGATACTCCACATACCTGCAGTATAGGGATGATTCTGAATGGAAGGCCAAGCGCTTATTGGAGAAGGCTAGACTAGAATTAAGGAGCAATTGGCTCACCTGGATATCCAAGACTATGACGAAATGTGCATAAAATTGCAAGTAGCAGCTCGCAGTAAGAGGGAGGTCGAGAGAGAGAAGAGGGGTTATTCATATAGTAGACCCCCAACCTACTCCCGATCCACTAGAGGCATTACAAAGAAGAACCATCAGGGTTTGAGTAGCTCATAGAACCAGGGAGGGCAGAAAGGTCCATTTCAAAAGGGCCAAGGATAGAGGAGCTATCATAGTGGTTATCAAGGGTCACAAAGGGGCCCAACTGTATCTATACTTGCCTCGAGTACAGCGAGCTCTCAGCAGTACACTAAATGCGGGCGCCGTCACTTCAGACAATACTGGGTCTGTTACATTTATGGGAAACCCGGTCACATTGTAACGTTTTGTGGGGACAACCAGAGCTCAAATATGAAGAACCCTTCCCAGCATCCTACTATCTCTGGCCGTGTGTTTGCCCTTACTCAGGACACGATGAACTCCCCAGATGCCATTAGAGGTAACATCAAAATCCTTCATCATGATATTATTGCATTGTTTGATTCAGGTGCTACACACTCTTTTATTTCTAAAACTTGTGTAAAGAACCTTGATTTACCTGTGTGTATTTTACATTTTAAAATGAATGTGTCTACTCCTATGGGAGAATTTGTGAGGACCGCTAAGGCATGCCTTAACCTAGTGGTCGAGTTTAAAAATAGGAAAACAACTATGGACTTAATTATCCTACCACTGAAAGGTATGGATGTAATTGTGGGAATGAATTGGATGGCTGCAAATAGTGCTATCCTAGATTGTAGAGAAAGGAGTGTGTCTTTATCTTCTTTGTCGGTGACTCCAGTCGAGACTCAAGATCATGTTTTCTTGTCAGCGATGCAAGTTGATAGATATATGAAGAAGGGTTGCCAGGCCTACATAGTTTTCTTCTCTATCTAAGCTGAGATTGATGAAGGCATGAAGAATATCCCTATTATCAAAGAATTTATAGATGTATTTCCAGACGAAGTCTCTGGTTTACCCCCGAAGCACGAGGTAAAGTTCTCAATTGAATTGGTACCTGGTACAGGGCCAATTTCTAAGGCTCCTTATCGAATGTCCCCCTCAGAGTTAGCAAAACTGAAAAAGAAAATTGAAGAGCTACTTGAGAAGGGTTTCATCAGACCAAGTGTTTCACCTTGGGGATCTCCAGTTCTTTTTGTGAAGAAGAAGGATGGAAGCCTTCGATTGTGCATTGATTATAGACAATTGAAAAAGTAACCATCAAGAACAAATATCCACTTTCGAGAATCGATGATTTGCTAGATCAGCTTGTAGGATCAGCAGTTTTCTCAAAGATTGACTTAAGGTCAGGGTACCACCAATTGAGAATAAGTGCGGAGGATATACCTAAGATAGCATTTTGAACGAGATATGGGCATTATGAATTCATGGTGATGCCGTTTGGACTTACAAATGCTCCTGCAGTATTCATGGATTACATGAATAGGATCTTTTGACCCTATTTAGATAAGTTTGTAGTAGTGTTTATTGATGACATTCTTATTTATTCAAAGGATGAGGAGGCTCATGGCGAGCATTTAAGAATCGTCTTGCAAGTTTTGAGGGAAAATAAGCTTTATGCCAAATTAAGCAAGTGTGAATTTTAGCTCTAAGAAGTAAAGTTTTTTGGGCCATGTTGTGTCCAGAGACGAAGTTGTGGTGGATCCTAGCATGATTGATGCAGTGATGAAGTGGGAACAGCTAAAATTTGTTACAGAGATGCGAAGCTTTCTAGGTTTATAGGTTATTATCGTCACTTTATTAAGGAATTTTCACAAATTGCGATGCCCTTAACTAAGCTAACTAAAAAGGATTCCCCGTTTATTTGGACTGACAAACGTGAAGCTGCTTTTCAAGAATTGAAAAAGAGGTTAACCACTACTCCAGTGTTGACTATTCTTGACCCTGTGGTGTCGTACACTCTGTACACTGATGCTTCTTTAAAGGGTTTAGGATGTGTTTTGATGCAAAATGACCGAGTGGTTGCCTATTCCTCCAGACAGTTGAGGCCACACGAGGAAAATTACCCTACACATGATTTAAAGTTGGCTGCAGTTGTGTTTGCTCTGAAGATATGGAGACACTACTTGTATGGATCTAAGTTTCAAATCTTCAGTGACCATAAGAGCCTGAAGTATTTATTTGATCAAAAAGAGCTTAACATGATGAAGTGACGATGGATGGAATTTCTGAAGGATTATGACTTTGAATTACATTACCATCCGGGTAAGGCTAACGTGGTAGCTGACGCCTTAAGTAAGAAGACTATTCATGCTGCACATTTGATGGTTCATGAATATCATTTGTGGAACAGTTTTCATGATGTTCCAGTAGATGTGATAGAACATCAAATGGTCGCACTCCAGGTAGCAGACTTTGAGAGCAAATTCTGGGAAGATCTCAGAGTCTCACAGCAAAGTGATGACTACTTGAGGAATATAAGGAAGGAGATAGTGGCAGGTAAGGCCCCAAATTCTACCATCTCTGAGGACACAGTGATGAGGTATAAAGGTAGAGTTTGTGTACCTAATGATCCAAGATTGAGGAATATCATTTGAGAAGAAGCTCATAGCAGCAAATATACAATTCATCCTGGTATAACTAAAATGTACCATGATTTGAAGCGAGCTTGGTGGTGCCAGGAATGAAGAAAGATGTAACTGAATTTGTTTCTAGATGTTTAATGTGTCAGAAGATAAAGATAGAACATCAGAAGCCAGCTGGAACATTGCAACCGTTAGATATTCTAAAGTGGAAATGGGATGATATTTTCATGGATTTCATCACTGGACTGCCAAGAACACCCTCGAGTAAGGATGCTATTTGGGTGATAGTAGACCGACTTACCAAATCAGCTCACTTTTTGGCAATCAAGTTTACCTCTACATTAGAGAAATTTGCTGAGATATACATTAAGGAGATAGTTAGACTTCATGGTATACCCTCTAGAATTTTGTCAGATCGTGACCCAAGGTTCACTTCAAACTTTTAGGGTGCGCTACTGAAGGCTATGGGTACCAGACTGAGTTTTAGCACCGCATACTACCTCCAAACAGATGGACAAACAGAGAGGACGATCCAGACTTTGGAGGACATGTTGAAGCTTATGCCATTGAACTACCAGGTAGTTGGGATAATCATTTGTCATTAGTTGAATTTGCTTATAATAACAGCTATCATTCTAGTACTAGGATGGACCTTATGAGGCCTTGTATGGAAGGAAGTGTAGATCGCCTTTTTATTGGACAGAATTAAGTGAGAAGACTATCACTGGTCCAGAAATTGTAGAGCAGACCATCCAGAAGATTGCTATGATTAAGCAAAAATTGCTAACAGCTCAGAGACGACAGAAGAGCTATGCCGATGAGAGGAGACGGTTGTTAGAGTTTAAGTAGGAGATCATGTATTTTTAAAGGTTTCTCCAGTGACAGGCATTGGTAGATCCATTAAGGCAAAGAAATTGACACCTAGATTTATGGGCCCGTATGAAATCTTGGAGTTAATTGGACCTGCTGCATATAGAGTTGCATTGCCTCCACAGATTATAGGTATCCATAATGTGTTCCACGTATCACAGGTGAAGAAGTATAACCCGGATCCCTCCCATGTTATTGAACCTGAAGAAGTGGAATTAAGGGAGAATTTGACCTTTAGATCCAAACCGGAGCGAATTGAGGACTTTAAAGATAAACAACTACACAATAAGACCATCCGACTCGTGAAGGTGATTTGGAAGGGTGGAGCCCTAGGTGATACCACCTGGGAGATCGAGGAGAGTATGAGGCGAGATTATCTATATTTATTTGCTTAGGTACATAGTTTCTAAGCTTACCAACATTAAATTTGAGGACAAAATTTCTAAAAGGAGAGGAGAATTGTAACATCCTGATTTTTTTTTAGATAAAAAAATTATTGTGAAATTTAAATTTTTGTTAAAAAAATGATGATAATAATAGGAATTTATATTATTGAGATTATTCAGAATAATAAATATGGTTAGACATTTAACTATGAATTAAAAACTTAGATTTAAAATTACATAAGAAATATCTAGTTAAGATATAATTTTAAGATTTAGAATAAAAAAAATTTGTGTGAGTATGAGAAAAAAAAGAAGGAAAGAAAAAAAAGAAGGAGGTTAGTCCTACATCGATTAGATGTGGGGATGAAATGCGCCTCCTCATGTATAAAAGGGGGAGGTGCATCACGTAGGAAGTGTAAAGAAATTTTATGTAGTTTGTGAAAATTGCAACTAATGGCCCAAGATGTAATTTGTGAAAATTGCAAGTAATGGCCTAAAGGTTTGAATAATTAAATTCAGACCTATAGTTTTTTTTTATATAATTGTGGGACCTAAAATCTCATTTTTATATTATTTTTCTCTCTTCCTCTCACGTTGCTCGGCGTCTTCTCGCAAGGGGGAATTATTTTCTTTTTCTTCAGATGTGTTCTAACTTTAGGGTCTGTTTGGTTCGAGGGGAGGGAAGGGGAGGGGAGGGGAGGTGAGGGGAGAGGAGGGAAGGGAAGGGGAGGGGGAGGAGGGGGAGGGAGGGGAGGGGAGCTCCCCCCCAATTTGGAGGGGAGGCTTTGGAGGGGAGGGGAGGGAAAATTTTAAAAATTTCCCCTCCCCTCCTCCTAAACCAATGAGGGGAGGGGAGGGGAGGGGCTCCCCTCCTCCTAACCAAATGAGGGGAGGGAAGAGGACCCCTCCCCTCCCCTCCCCTCCCCCCCCCCCACCCAAACGGAACCTTACTGTTTACTTTTTCTAAGCATTAAAAATTTATTTATTACAAAAATTAATTTTTCTAGTTATTTTCTAAATAATATTAGCTTTCTAGTGATATAATTATTTTTGTAGGATAGAGTAAATATTTTGATTAGGATTTTTTTTATAGGATAGTTAATCTGACAATATGATGGATTAAAAATATGGGTTAAAACTCTTAGGGATATAATAAATATTATAGAATATTTTCTTGAGGTTGAAACTCATGTTTAAGAATTTTTGAGTTAAAATCTAGATCTAAAGGTTGAATTTATGTTGAATCTGAGATGTAGGAATGAAACTTTGATAATTAAATATTTATTTAAGTATGAATAGATATTTTTGAGGTTATAGAAAAGTGATTTGAGATCTCAGGATAATTTTAAAATTTTTAATTTATTTTTGAACAAATTTTTAGAATATAGATGGATGAAATTGTGATACTAGAAGTGATTTGAGACTTAAAAATAGTTTATCAGGGTACGAGAATTTTAGAAAAGAATTTAGAAGTT
>NW_026557259.1:0-25757 GCF_029017545.1 Prosopis cineraria | reverse complement strand
TGGGTTTAGACTTCTTCTCCTAGAAGAGGTAGAAGTGGATACACTATTTTGAGGTGTTCTTGTCACTATTTGGGCTTTAGATTTTGGGCTTCTTTTACTATTTCAGTGAAGGAATTATTTCCGGATTTAGTTGGGACTATGAGGCTGGAATAATGAATTAGGAGTTCAAGTAGATGACTCAATTACTTATTTTATTTGTCTTTCAGGGGATTGGGATAATGGTTCCTAGATTCTCTAAGGTCTCCACTTTACTTGTCAATTCATTCACCTTGTTTCTGAGATGAGCTATTATTCCAGATTATGATTGAATACTTGAATTTAGTTGTCCAGCAAGAAGGCTCATATTCATCTCTAGAATATTTATCTTTATGATTACTTAATCTAGTAGGTTATTATTGGTCCTGTAAGTGAACCACCACCACTACTATTTGTCATCATATTTGTCTCTCTCTTCTATTTGGCTCCATCTAAACAGATAATCAACAACAAGATTATTTTTTTCTTTAATGTATTCAATTTCGTAATCATAATAAGACATATCAGATTGTCACTTAATTAACATTTATGACATAATTGAGTTGTCTTTATTCCTTTATTATTCAACCATGTTTCACTTGAGTATTATCAGTTCTTATAATAAATTTAATATTAATAATAAATAATTTAAACTTTTGTACAGCTTTTATTATTGCTAAAAAATTCTTTCCAATTAGAATGATATCTAGTTTGAGAATCATTAAATTGTCTACTTGCATATCTAGTTATTACTTCTTCTTCTTTTTCATTGATGTGATATAAAGCTGCTCCTCAATAATTTTCACTAGCATCCGTATGTATTATCCATATTACATTATTGTTTACTGGGATAGTTAATTTAGGTAGATTTTGACATAAATTTTTTATTTGATTCACTATTTTTCTTTCTTTATCCCATATCCATACTGTTTTTTCTCCAGCTAATTTACTTACTTTTTCTGTTAATTTTGATAAGTTTGGAATATAATTTCTGGCTGGATTTACTAATCCTAAAAATGATTGAAGTTTTTTTTTATTTTAATTTCATCAAATTCTAATATTTTTTTACTAATATGTTCTTGTAGTTCTATTCCATTATTTGTTATATGTTGACCTAGAAATCCTATTCTTTTTTTTCTCAATTCGGCTTTCTTAGGTGAGATATTTAATTCTTTTTCTTCTATTAGATCTATAATTTTTTTTAAGTATTTTTCATGTTCTTCTTTATCTTTTAAAATATTAATATATCATCTATAGATATTACAGCAAAATCTCTTACTGGTAATAATAATTTTGTCACATACTCCTGAAATATACTAGGGCTATTATGAAATCCCATAGGTAATACATTTCATTCATACAATCTTTTTGAGTACTAAAAACAGTATAAATTTTTACTCTTTTCTTCTAATTTTATTGAAAAAATCTTGATTTACAATCAATTTTACTAAATATATTTTTTTCTCTTATTAAATTAAACAACAAATCTATTTTGGGATTGGATATCTATTTCTTATTGCTAATTCATTTAATTTTTATAATTTATAAATAATCTTGATTTTTCTCTTTTTTCTTCACTATGTTTAACTACAATCATAGCAGGTGATGAATATTCAAATCTACTTTCTCTTATTAAATCATATTGTTTCATTTCATTAATATGCATTATGAATTTTTTTTTATCATTTTCTGTCCAAGGGTAAGGTTTACAATTTATTTCTGTACTATCTTTAATTCTATTTTTGCTAATGGTTTAGATTTTTTTTTCAATGAACTAAAGGATTATCACTATAATTTTCTAATAATCTTTGTTCAATAGTTTTTATTTTTTTGCAGTATTTAACATTTTTATTGAATTTATAACTTCATTATTATACAAAAGTTTTTTATTTGGTACGAATTGTACTTCATATTTTCTGTTTTCTTTTAAAATTTTTCTTCTACTATAAGGTTAGTTACTCTTACTCCCTATGCTTGGTGTTATAAGGTGTTATTAGTATTATCGCTTTTTCAATATATGTAAAGGATAATATTGTTCAATAAAATATATTCCTAACATCACATCACATGTATTGTCATTATATTGGTTTAATTTTCTAATTTTTAATTCATATTCTCCTAGTTGTACCATAATATCTCTTGTTTCTAATTCTATATAATTAATTTCTAGTCCTACTCCTTGCATTCTTAATATTTTGTTTTTCATTTTTCATAATCCATTTGGTAATAAATTTGGGTTTGCTACTGAGATATTTGCTCCTGTATCTACTAAAGCATGATATTTTCTTGATCTGTATTTTGATAATTAAATTTTATCAATATGTAATATAGTTTTGTCATATCAATTTTATCTTTTGAATTACTATTATTTGATGATTATATTCATCATGATTCTTTCTTTTTGTATTCTTCATGGTTTTACTTGTTCTAGGAAGTCATTACCTAGTATTATTTACATTGATCATTATTATTATCTATTACCCAGAATTTTAAAGTTCTTACATCTTGTTATTTATTCTTATAGATGAAGTTGTTCTATTTCCTTCATTAGTTACTTTCAAATTATTATTTGTTAAGTTTAATTGTATTGTACTTTTTTCTTTTCTTGGGTCTACTAAGGCCATTACTTCTATCCAATTTGCTTCTTGTTTAACTTCTATTAATCGAAATTATTATTTTCTATCAGTGTTTCAGATCTTAATGATTCTAAGTTGAAGTTATAGGGTTATCACTTCTTGATCTTAACAATAATCTTTCTTCTCTAGATATTCCTCTTATTGGACCCTACCACTAGTAGAGGGTCTTTGGTTCAAAACTAAAGCTTCTTCTAGTATAGGTGATTTATATTTATATTTAGTGTGGCTGTACTAATTCTTAATGATCTTTGTCCTATATTATCAGTTATTAATCTTCTTGTATTGTTTTCATTTTCATAATATCCTATAGTATTATCCAATTCTAATCTTAATTGTTCAGGTATTGTTATTCTAGTAGGATTTAATTCAATTTCTTATAATACAGACATAAAATGTTTATCTATTATTAATTTACCTTTATTTCTTTTATAAATTTTATGTTCATTTGTAAATACTAATCCTATCATAGCAGTTATACTTATAGTCCTTGATCCTGATAATAATTTTATTCCTCCTAATTTATGATCTATTAATAAATTTTTATTCATATTTTCATCTACTCTTAATATACAAAAGTTAATATTTATTATAAATTTTGGGTTTTAATATATAAGTTTTCAGTTAATATTTCTAAAATACTGTCTTCTACATTACTTATTATCCTTCTATTAGTTATTAATAATTCTATTGATAAGTTTTTTTCTTTTTAAAAATAAGCTTTTATTAATAATTATATTCCACATATATATATATATATATATATATATATATATATAGATAGGGAAAAAAGGGGAGCCATAGCCCACACGTTTCGGTAAAAGGAAGAATTGATATTAATATATAAAATAGGAGAAGGAATGCGATGGTAGGACCCACAATCAAGTAAAACCTCCTCATCTACCTGTGTCTATACGACAAGAAACAGAGTGCGAGAGCGAGAGGAGGGTACTGAATGTGTGAGAGCGATTTTCAAAGGTGGTGTTGTACAATAGGATACTTCAGGAGTTATTTGAAATTTGTTAAGACTATATAAATATTCTCAAAAATTTTTAATCATGTATCTTCTTTAGTTTTTAATTTGGTGATGATGAAAAATTTAAAATTTAAAAGAAGGACAAATTTATGATGATTAAATGTAATTGTTGAGGTTGTTAGTAGTAAAAATAAATACTCTATAGTATTAATTTGTTGATGTTTAAATGATTCTTTAGGATGGAAAACAGATTATTATGTTTATAAAATAATGATTTTAAGCTTGAGACTAAATTTGTAATTTTTAAATATTTTTAGGTGTGAATTTATGGAGTAAAAAGAAAAATTTTGATAATAAAAAATTATTTAAATGTTAATTTTAGCTTATTAGTATTTATTGACTATTAAAAGAGGATTTAAAATTTTACTTGAGGGTACTAAAATAGTATTAATAAAGGAACTAGAAATTATGTTATACTCTCTAATTCTATGATTAGAGGTTTTTTATTAGTTTCAATAATTGAAACTAATATTTATAAATAATGTATTATGTGTATATTGTATTATTGGTGAAGGTTGTGATGAAAGAAAAATTGTAAGAAATAATTTATTGAAAAAGCCATGAGGTAACCATGATTTAATTTATGATTGATATTGCTTCATGTTAATTGTGTCTCAATAACAAGAAGTCTCCCAACACCTCCCACAAAAATCATTACATTCATATAATTATTGTTTCCCCATTTAACAAGCATACCTTTAACTGTTTGCATACATTATCATAAATTAGCATTGGTTATTAAAACTTTTGAGTCTCATTATGTGGTTAATAGTTTTTAGGAGAAGAGCCAAGAGTAGCTCATTAAAGAGCCCTTGAGGCTTAGTAGTGTCAATCCACAGTCTCTTTTAGTTTTTTTTTTATTATGATTTTTTTATGTATTATATTGACAATGCTAGAGCGTTTTGTTTATTGACAATTATACAAATATAATGATGTAATCGTGCCTTTCAAACTATTTTTACTTTCGGTACACCTTAGATGATTGTAATTTTGATGTCTGTTTTATGTTGGATCGTTTAAAATGATATGATTATGGGCCATATAATTGGCTTGTTTTGAAAATTAATTAAATTATTTATTTTGTTTGTTGGGTTATGGTTTGTACTTGTTGGAAGTATAAGGTTGGAAAAATGTGATTTTGGCTTAATGGCATGTGGGAAGTTAATTTATTTGAGATGTTATATTGTGCAAACCTAAGCCAATTATTAAATACTTTTATATTATATTTATTGATATAAACTATATTGGATGACTTTAATATAACTATGGTTGTAAATGTATATTAATAGTATCAAACATTGTTTTATGTTGTTTGGAAATTTTGATTGGTGGTTATAAGACTGCATAAATATTTCTATTATTCCTATTCTATTGTGTTTATTATATTCTCAATTTTAAAGGGATCTTTTAGGCCTTTTACACTTATTTTTTTTTTTAAATGCTTAGAATCCCAAATTACGGAAATGACAATTTAAGAAATTTAAATTCTACTTATCATAATAGTACTTATTTATCTAGTCTAATATTTTTATATCATGGTAGTCATTTTAAAAGGTGGAATATTTTATAAAATTATGTTTTATCATATCCTATTATAGTAGTGTTTCAAATTACAGAATTGTTACAAAAAAAAAAGATTAGTTAACTTTTATTTACCATAATAGGTACTTTTTTTGTTTGAGAAAAAATTTTAGGGTATTTCACTGCGACAAACGCAAACATGCCGCCGCCGACGTACCATTTCATGATAGCACAGTGCTATTATGACAGCTTTTCAAGGTGAACTTTCGATATGCATCATTTTTACATTTAATGTCCAATTAGAGTTATTTAAGCATCCATACAAAACTTATTCAATAAGCCAACTAATGGTACAAGTTTTGTTCTAATTCGATATTGTATAAGAATTTTAGACACTAGGATGTCAAAGTCATTTTTTAAAATAATTTTCAAGCATCTAAGTACTCAAAACTCAAACTTATATTATTAACTCATTTTGAGGCTTGAACTAAGTCCAATAAATCGTTATGCACATAATTAAATAGTTAAACAAGTAATAATGCATCAAAACTAAGATTTGACCACTTTATACCCTAAAATTTTCGAATAGGGCCTTTACATGAAATTTTTCAAATTTCATCTTTAAGCCACATCTATGTAACCTATAACATACAAAACCCTCATTATTATACACAGACACTAATAGCTTACACTTGTATTTATATTTAGCCTTTGTAGCAAGCATCATAACATAATCTACTCTAGGCTAAAATACCCCAATCTACACAATATACAAATGCAATACTATTATTCATGCATTCATATCACATTTCACATAACACACACAAATCAACACATCTTGCACTTATAACTAAAAACTACCGTTTACCACAAGTGATGTGATGAATATATACTTTAAGCTAATTCTACCATATATTCTCATATAACTATAAGTGCAAGACCCAATTTCACCACACCCATACAATACATTCTTATATGTCACAACATACAGCTTGACAAGAGTATCAAATGTATCACACATGCATAACTCAAATATATAAATTCCTAATTGGAAACCTTGACTTTATATACATTTACATACATAAACTCTAATAGTAAAGGACATTACACCAATGGTCTGGCTACTCCTTGTCCTGTTCTTTCCATTGTCTTCCCTCCTTCTCAAAACCTATAAAATATAAATCCATGGGGTGAGATAAACATTTCAATAACTGAGATAATTCAAAACTATCTATCAAAGAGAATAACCATAAACAAGTAACTATAATTTTGTCTTTCTTAATTTCAAAGTGTATATATATACTATATGCATAACTATTTTCACCAAATCACTTCTACACATACACATGATTATCCTAATCCACCCATCCTCTATACATCCTCTATACATTCCCGACTGAATTCGTAAGCAATCTTGACCATCTCCTAAGAGATTGATTAGTCCTTAATTAACTTTTCGTAGGTGAACTTCTAGCCCAAGGTATTCTATCCCACTTCAATACTATGAATTTCCTCTATTACAAGTAATTGATGTGTCATTGATTTCTAATCGCACCCTTATAGGCACTAAAGAGTTGCCAGATTGCTCGAATTTTTCATGGTGTAGTCCCCTAATATTGTTGCACCATGGGTCCTTTGGTGTTAGCTCATCCATATGAATTTCACACATATCTGTTCATTACAGGTTGAACTCCCATCCTTTCTAATGCAAATATATGCAAGTCATTTTTCATATATATATACATCAATAGTTTACCTTTAAATCCTCTTTTGCAAATAATTTACTTGTAATTCAATTTCCTTTCAAATACAAAATCATGTAAGTTTACAAATCATGCTAAGGATTAAAATCACATATCATTCCTTGCACATTCACTTATAAACAGTTAATCTAATTAATAGACAGAATGAATTATTCAGTTATCACAACTCTTTTTGGCCAAAAGGGTTACTCATGGTGTAACATTTGCTCTAATAGTCCTGACAATTAGTAGAAGCACCAAATTATGTAAATCTACAATTTCAAGCACCATATGTTAGTTTCTCATACTTAACATAAGCACTCATTGGCCAAATTAACTAAATTTAGTTATCTAACAATTCAAATATCTACCATTGAGCTAGTCAAAACTTCTATAACCTATCTTAATTTAGCATATACAAGGTTAATTCATACTTAATTTCAGCTCACGCAACTCCAACAATTCCTAATTCACCTAGGGTTGATCCAAACCTAAGTCCCAACACTTCAAGCTTCAATTTAACACTTATTCAATACAAATAAGCTTAAATCAAACCCCCACAACCACATACAAGACTTAAGGTTTGAGTATAGTCCTCCTCCAACTCAAAACCCAATTACCCTTTCTCCAAAATCTAAGAAAACCAAGGTGGATAGGTAAAAAAGATTGTCGAGAATCTTAATTGGATGATTAAAGGTCTAAACAAACCTTTAACCTTGCCTAAATCCATGCCCTAACAGAGCCTACATCCTTCACCTATATGCCTTAAGCTTTCCCTGAATTTTCCTTTATTTTTCTGATCATTTTTAGGCCTTTATATTGAATTTGTGCCATGCACCACAACATATGGTACACATGCTGTGACTTGTGGCGCAGCAAGTAAAATTTCATTTTTTTCTCCCTCGTTCCAACTCAATTCGACCCTACTTTCATCCTAGCCTAATCTTGAGACTATGCATGATCCAAAATGTCAATTAGAAATTCAAAAACATGATTTGATGAATTAAGCACTTAATTTACTAATTTACTAAGTATCCTTTAATTGGCAATTAACTTTTAAATTTAAAGTTTAGGATGTTATATTGTAGCGATCCTACTAATCTTGAAGATTCTCTTTCTAGAAGTCTCTCTTCCAAGAACTATCAGCTATATCAATTTTGTTCTTTGTGGCCATCTGTATCACACGACTCCAGATGACATAATTTGTGGTTTTGATGAGTGGTTGAGGAATGAGAGTAGTAGATTGAATGTTCGATGGATAAAGGTACAATGGATGTGTTAGATCAAGAATGGAAGCCAAGGATTGGGTGGTTGTGGTTTCAGTCATTATGGAAAAGAAGAATGAGGATGGTGGAGATGTTGATAGAGAAGACAATAGTGAAAGCTAGGGCAAGAAAACACAAAGAAAACAATGACAATGAGAAACAAGAATGAGGAAGATGAAAAATAAATTAGGGCAGAGGACTTACTGAGTTTCAAGAAAGATAATGGGTCACATGATGCGACCCTACTCTAGTACCATATTGAAAACTCAAACCTATTTAAATAATGCAATTTTGTTTAATGAACCATATGGCCATATTGAGTACATAACATTCATACTGAAGAAATAAACTTGGGCTATAAGAGACTTATATAACCTAATAACATAATTAAGAAAACAAGAAAGAATCCAAAAAAAAATCATAGCCTAAACTATCTAAACAAATACAAAATGGACCAAAACACATCCAGGCCTATATAAAGCCCATAAAGATTTGGACAAGGATCACTTCTCAATAGGTCTATCTATATACCACCCAACTCTATTCTATATAAAACTTTTTCTACTTTAACTCACACTTAAATTAATTGCAAGTGAAGATTTAATTGCTATACTGAATCATTTGATGAAAATGATATGTGTGAAGTTTGAGGTGATGGAGGATGATGAGCAAAAGAAAGAGTTAAGATACTATGAGAGTGAAGATCAGCTTCATCATCTTCCTTGCCACTTTTCTAGTCTCTCAGACTTCAAGCTGTGGGACTCACATCACATGCCAAACCCAAACTAAGGGTGTTGCAAGCCAGACTTAGAGAACCATCAAGGGAGCTAAGGAGGGAACCAAACTTCTCAAGGAGCTTCCTGATACAAATGGTTTCATCATTAAAAGGTTAAACACATTAGGATAGAGCGGTTTCATGTGAGAGCGTCATCTTCTGCTTTAGCACTTGTATTTATATTTTAGCCTTTGTAGCAAGCATCATAACATAATCTACTCTAGGCTAAAATACCCCAATCTACACAATATACAAATGCAATACTATTATTCATGCATTCATATCACATTTCACATAACACACACAAATCAACACATCTTGCACTTATAACTAAAAACTACCGTTTACCACAAGTGATGTGATGAATATATACTTTAAGCTAATTCTACCATATATTCTCATATAACTATAAGTGCAAGACCCAATTTCACCACACCCATACAATACATTCTTATATGTCACAACATACAGCTTGACAAGAGTATCAAATGTATCACACATGCATAACTCAAATATATAAATTCCTAATTGGAAACCTTGACTTTATATACATTTACATACATAAACTCTAATAGTAAAGGACATTACACCAATGGTCTGGCTACTCCTTGTCCTGTTCTTTCCATTGTCTTCCCTCCTTCTCAAAACCTATAAAATATAAATCCATGGGGTGAGATAAACATTTCAATAACTGAGATAATTCAAAACTATCTATCAAAGAGAATAACCATAAACAAGTAACTATAATTTTGTCTTTCTTAATTTCAAAGTGTATATATATACTATATGCATAACTATTTTCACCAAATCACTTCTACACATACACATGATTATCCTAATCCACCCATCCTCTATACATCCTCTATACATTCCCGACTGAATTCGTAAGCAATCTTGACCATCTCCTAAGAGATTGATTAGTCCTTAATTAACTTTTCGTAGGTGAACTTCTAGCCCAAGGTATTCTATCCCACTTCAATACTATGAATTTCCTCTATTACAAGTAATTGATGTGTCATTGATTTCTAATCGCACCCTTATAGGCACTAAAGAGTTGCCAGATTGCTCGAATTTTTCATGGTGTAGTCCCCTAATATTGTTGCACCATGGGTCCTTTGGTGTTAGCTCATCCATATGAATTTCACACATATCTGTTCATTACAGGTTGAACTCCCATCCTTTCTAATGCAAATATATGCAAGTCATTTTTCATATATATATACATCAATAGTTTACCTTTAAATCCTCTTTTGCAAATAATTTACTTGTAATTCAATTTCCTTTCAAATACAAAATCATGTAAGTTTACAAATCATGCTAAGGATTAAAATCACATATCATTCCTTGCACATTCACTTATAAACAGTTAATCTAATTAATAGACAGAATGAATTATTCAGTTATCACAACTCTTTTTGGCCAAAAGGGTTACTCATGGTGTAACATTTGCTCTAATAGTCCTGACAATTAGTAGAAGCACCAAATTATGTAAATCTACAATTTCAAGCACCATATGTTAGTTTCTCATACTTAACATAAGCACTCATTGGCCAAATTAACTAAATTTAGTTATCTAACAATTCAAATATCTACCATTGAGCTAGTCAAAACTTCTATAACCTATCTTAATTTAGCATATACAAGGTTAATTCATACTTAATTTCAGCTCACGCAACTCCAACAATTCCTAATTCACCTAGGGTTGATCCAAACCTAAGTCCCAACACTTCAAGCTTCAATTTAACACTTATTCAATACAAATAAGCTTAAATCAAACCCCCACAACCACATACAAGACTTAAGGTTTGAGTATAGTCCTCCTCCAACTCAAAACCCAATTACCCTTTCTCCAAAATCTAAGAAAACCAAGGTGGATAGGTAAAAAAGATTGTCGAGAATCTTAATTGGATGATTAAAGGTCTAAACAAACCTTTAACCTTGCCTAAATCCATGCCCTAACAGAGCCTACATCCTTCACCTATATGCCTTAAGCTTTCCCTGAATTTTCCTTTATTTTTCTGATCATTTTTAGGCCTTTATATTGAATTTGTGCCATGCACCACAACATATGGTACACATGCTGTGACTTGTGGCGCAGCAAGTAAAATTTCATTTTTTTCTCCCTCGTTCCAACTCAATTCGACCCTACTTTCATCCTAGCCTAATCTTGAGACTATGCATGATCCAAAATGTCAATTAGAAATTCAAAAACATGATTTGATGAATTAAGCACTTAATTTACTAATTTACTAAGTATCCTTTAATTGGCAATTAACTTTTAAATTTAAAGTTTAGGATGTTATATTGTAGCGATCCTACTAATCTTGAAGATTCTCTTTCTAGAAGTCTCTCTTCCAAGAACTATCAGCTATATCAATTTTGTTCTTTGTGGCCATCTGTATCACACGACTCCAGATGTCATAATTTGTGGTTTTGATGAGTGGTTGAGGAATGAGAGTAGTAGATTGAATGTTCGATGGATAAAGGTACAATGGATGTGTTAGATCAAGAATGGAAGCCAAGGATTGGGTGGTTGTGGTTTCAGTCATTATGGAAAAGAAGAATGAGGATGGTGGAGATGTTGATAGAGAAGACAATAGTGAAAGCTAGGGCAAGAAAACACAAAGAAAACAATGACAATGAGAAACAAGAATGAGGAAGATGAAAAATAAATTAGGGCAGAGGACTTACTGAGTTTCAAGAAAGATAATGGGTCACATGATGCGACCCTACTCTAGTACCATATTGAAAACTCAAACCTATTTAAATAATGCAATTTTGTTTAATGAACCATATGGCCATATTGAGTACATAACATTCATACTGAAGAAATAAACTTGGGCTATAAGAGACTTATATAACCTAATAACATAATTAAGAAAACAAGAAAGAATCCAAAAAAAAATCATAGCCTAAACTATCTAAACAAATACAAAATGGACCAAAACACATCCAGGCCTATATAAAGCCCATAAAGATTTGGACAAGGATCACTTCTCAATAGGTCTATCTATATACCACCCAACTCTATTCTATATAAAACTTTTTCTACTTTAACTCACACTTAAATTAATTGCAAGTGAAGATTTAATTGCTATACTGAATCATTTGATGAAAATGATATGTGTGAAGTTTGAGGTGATGGAGGATGATGAGCAAAAGAAAGAGTTAAGATACTATGAGAGTGAAGATCAGCTTCATCATCTTCCTTGCCACTTTTCTAGTCTCTCAGACTTCAAGCTGTGGGACTCACATCACATGCCAAACCCAAACTAAGGGTGTTGCAAGCCAGACTTAGAGAACCATCAAGGGAGCTAAGGAGGGAACCAAACTTCTCAAGGAGCTTCCTGATACAAATGGTTTCATCATTAAAAGGTTAAACACATTAGGATAGAGCGGTTTCATGTGAGAGCGTCATCTTCTGCTTTAGCACTTGTATTTATATTTTAGCCTTTGTAGCAAGCATCATAACATAATCTACTCTAGGCTAAAATACCCCAATCTACACAATATACAAATGCAATACTATTATTCATGCATTCATATCACATTTCACATAACACACACAAATCAACACATCTTGCACTTATAACTAAAAACTACCGTTTACCACAAGTGATGTGATGAATATATACTTTAAGCTAATTCTACCATATATTCTCATATAACTATAAGTGCAAGACCCAATTTCACCACACCCATACAATACATTCTTATATGTCACAACATACAGCTTGACAAGAGTATCAAATGTATCACACATGCATAACTCAAATATATAAATTCCTAATTGGAAACCTTGACTTTATATACATTTACATACATAAACTCTAATAGTAAAGGACATTACACCAATGGTCTGGCTACTCCTTGTCCTGTTCTTTCCATTGTCTTCCCTCCTTCTCAAAACCTATAAAATATAAATCCATGGGGTGAGATAAACATTTCAATAACTGAGATAATTCAAAACTATCTATCAAAGAGAATAACCATAAACAAGTAACTATAATTTTGTCTTTCTTAATTTCAAAGTGTATATATATACTATATGCATAACTATTTTCACCAAATCACTTCTACACATACACATGATTATCCTAATCCACCCATCCTCTATACATCCTCTATACATTCCCGACTGAATTCGTAAGCAATCTTGACCATCTCCTAAGAGATTGATTAGTCCTTAATTAACTTTTCGTAGGTGAACTTCTAGCCCAAGGTATTCTATCCCACTTCAATACTATGAATTTCCTCTATTACAAGTAATTGATGTGTCATTGATTTCTAATCGCACCCTTATAGGCACTAAAGAGTTGCCAGATTGCTCGAATTTTTCATGGTGTAGTCCCCTAATATTGTTGCACCATGGGTCCTTTGGTGTTAGCTCATCCATATGAATTTCACACATATCTGTTCATTACAGGTTGAACTCCCATCCTTTCTAATGCAAATATATGCAAGTCATTTTTCATATATATATACATCAATAGTTTACCTTTAAATCCTCTTTTGCAAATAATTTACTTGTAATTCAATTTCCTTTCAAATACAAAATCATGTAAGTTTACAAATCATGCTAAGGATTAAAATCACATATCATTCCTTGCACATTCACTTATAAACAGTTAATCTAATTAATAGACAGAATGAATTATTCAGTTATCACAACTCTTTTTGGCCAAAAGGGTTACTCATGGTGTAACATTTGCTCTAATAGTCCTGACAATTAGTAGAAGCACCAAATTATGTAAATCTACAATTTCAAGCACCATATGTTAGTTTCTCATACTTAACATAAGCACTCATTGGCCAAATTAACTAAATTTAGTTATCTAACAATTCAAATATCTACCATTGAGCTAGTCAAAACTTCTATAACCTATCTTAATTTAGCATATACAAGGTTAATTCATACTTAATTTCAGCTCACGCAACTCCAACAATTCCTAATTCACCTAGGGTTGATCCAAACCTAAGTCCCAACACTTCAAGCTTCAATTTAACACTTATTCAATACAAATAAGCTTAAATCAAACCCCCACAACCACATACAAGACTTAAGGTTTGAGTATAGTCCTCCTCCAACTCAAAACCCAATTACCCTTTCTCCAAAATCTAAGAAAACCAAGGTGGATAGGTAAAAAAGATTGTCGAGAATCTTAATTGGATGATTAAAGGTCTAAACAAACCTTTAACCTTGCCTAAATCCATGCCCTAACAGAGCCTACATCCTTCACCTATATGCCTTAAGCTTTCCCTGAATTTTCCTTTATTTTTCTGATCATTTTTAGGCCTTTATATTGAATTTGTGCCATGCACCACAACATATGGTACACATGCTGTGACTTGTGGCGCAGCAAGTAAAATTTCATTTTTTTCTCCCTCGTTCCAACTCAATTCGACCCTACTTTCATCCTAGCCTAATCTTGAGACTATGCATGATCCAAAATGTCAATTAGAAATTCAAAAACATGATTTGATGAATTAAGCACTTAATTTACTAATTTACTAAGTATCCTTTAATTGGCAATTAACTTTTAAATTTAAAGTTTAGGATGTTATATTGTAGCGATCCTACTAATCTTGAAGATTCTCTTTCTAGAAGTCTCTCTTCCAAGAACTATCAGCTATATCAATTTTGTTCTTTGTGGCCATCTGTATCACACGACTCCAGATGACATAATTTGTGGTTTTGATGAGTGGTTGAGGAATGAGAGTAGTAGATTGAATGTTCGATGGATAAAGGTACAATGGATGTGTTAGATCAAGAATGGAAGCCAAGGATTGGGTGGTTGTGGTTTCAGTCATTATGGAAAAGAAGAATGAGGATGGTGGAGATGTTGATAGAGAAGACAATAGTGAAAGCTAGGGCAAGAAAACACAAAGAAAACAATGACAATGAGAAACAAGAATGAGGAAGATGAAAAATAAATTAGGGCAGAGGACTTACTGAGTTTCAAGAAAGATAATGGGTCACATGATGCGACCCTACTCTAGTACCATATTGAAAACTCAAACCTATTTAAATAATGCAATTTTGTTTAATGAACCATATGGCCATATTGAGTACATAACATTCATACTGAAGAAATAAACTTGGGCTATAAGAGACTTATATAACCTAATAACATAATTAAGAAAACAAGAAAGAATCCAAAAAAAAAATCATAGCCTAAACTATCTAAACAAATACAAAATGGACCAAAACACATCCAGGCCTATATAAAGCCCATAAAGATTTGGACAAGGATCACTTCTCAATAGGTCTATCTATATACCACCCAACTCTATTCTATATAAAACTTTTTCTACTTTAACTCACACTTAAATTAATTGCAAGTGAAGATTTAATTGCTATACTGAATCATTTGATGAAAATGATATGTGTGAAGTTTGAGGTGATGGAGGATGATGAGCAAAAGAAAGAGTTAAGATACTATGAGAGTGAAGATCAGCTTCATCATCTTCCTTGCCACTTTTCTAGTCTCTCAGACTTCAAGCTGTGGGACTCACATCACATGCCAAACCCAAACTAAGGGTGTTGCAAGCCAGACTTAGAGAACCATCAAGGGAGCTAAGGAGGGAACCAAACTTCTCAAGGAGCTTCCTGATACAAATGGTTTCATCATTAAAAGGTTAAACACATTAGGATAGAGCGGTTTCATGTGAGAGCGTCATCTTCTGCTTTAGCACTTGTATTTATATTTTAGCCTTTGTAGCAAGCATCATAACATAATCTACTCTAGGCTAAAATACCCCAATCTACACAATATACAAATGCAATACTATTATTCATGCATTCATATCACATTTCACATAACACACACAAATCAACACATCTTGCACTTATAACTAAAAACTACCGTTTACCACAAGTGATGTGATGAATATATACTTTAAGCTAATTCTACCATATATTCTCATATAACTATAAGTGCAAGACCCAATTTCACCACACCCATACAATACATTCTTATATGTCACAACATACAGCTTGACAAGAGTATCAAATGTATCACACATGCATAACTCAAATATATAAATTCCTAATTGGAAACCTTGACTTTATATACATTTACATACATAAACTCTAATAGTAAAGGACATTACACCAATGGTCTGGCTACTCCTTGTCCTGTTCTTTCCATTGTCTTCCCTCCTTCTCAAAACCTATAAAATATAAATCCATGGGGTGAGATAAACATTTCAATAACTGAGATAATTCAAAACTATCTATCAAAGAGAATAACCATAAACAAGTAACTATAATTTTGTCTTTCTTAATTTCAAAGTGTATATATATACTATATGCATAACTATTTTCACCAAATCACTTCTACACATACACATGATTATCCTAATCCACCCATCCTCTATACATCCTCTATACATTCCCGACTGAATTCGTAAGCAATCTTGACCATCTCCTAAGAGATTGATTAGTCCTTAATTAACTTTTCGTAGGTGAACTTCTAGCCCAAGGTATTCTATCCCACTTCAATACTATGAATTTCCTCTATTACAAGTAATTGATGTGTCATTGATTTCTAATCGCACCCTTATAGGCACTAAAGAGTTGCCAGATTGCTCGAATTTTTCATGGTGTAGTCCCCTAATATTGTTGCACCATGGGTCCTTTGGTGTTAGCTCATCCATATGAATTTCACACATATCTGTTCATTACAGGTTGAACTCCCATCCTTTCTAATGCAAATATATGCAAGTCATTTTTCATATATATATACATCAATAGTTTACCTTTAAATCCTCTTTTGCAAATAATTTACTTGTAATTCAATTTCCTTTCAAATACAAAATCATGTAAGTTTACAAATCATGCTAAGGATTAAAATCACATATCATTCCTTGCACATTCACTTATAAACAGTTAATCTAATTAATAGACAGAATGAATTATTCAGTTATCACAACTCTTTTTGGCCAAAAGGGTTACTCATGGTGTAACATTTGCTCTAATAGTCCTGACAATTAGTAGAAGCACCAAATTATGTAAATCTACAATTTCAAGCACCATATGTTAGTTTCTCATACTTAACATAAGCACTCATTGGCCAAATTAACTAAATTTAGTTATCTAACAATTCAAATATCTACCATTGAGCTAGTCAAAACTTCTATAACCTATCTTAATTTAGCATATACAAGGTTAATTCATACTTAATTTCAGCTCACGCAACTCCAACAATTCCTAATTCACCTAGGGTTGATCCAAACCTAAGTCCCAACACTTCAAGCTTCAATTTAACACTTATTCAATACAAATAAGCTTAAATCAAACCCCCACAACCACATACAAGACTTAAGGTTTGAGTATAGTCCTCCTCCAACTCAAAACCCAATTACCCTTTCTCCAAAATCTAAGAAACCAAGGTGGATAGGTAAAAAAGATTGTCGAGAATCTTAATTGGATGATTAAAGGTCTAAACAAACCTTTAACCTTGCCTAAATCCATGCCCTAACAGAGCCTACATCCTTCACCTATATGCCTTAAGCTTTCCCTGAATTTTCCTTTATTTTTCTGATCATTTTTAGGCCTTTATATTGAATTTGTGCCATGCACCACAACATATGGTACACATGCTGTGACTTGTGGCGCAGCAAGTAAAATTTCATTTTTTTCTCCCTCGTTCCAACTCAATTCGACCCTACTTTCATCCTAGCCTAATCTTGAGACTATGCATGATCCAAAATGTCAATTAGAAATTCAAAAACATGATTTGATGAATTAAGCACTTAATTTACTAATTTACTAAGTATCCTTTAATTGGCAATTAACTTTTAAATTTAAAGTTTAGGATGTTATATTGTAGCGATCCTACTAATCTTGAAGATTCTCTTTCTAGAAGTCTCTCTTCCAAGAACTATCAGCTATATCAATTTTGTTCTTTGTGGCCATCTGTATCACACGACTCCAGATGACATAATTTGTGGTTTTGATGAGTGGTTGAGGAATGAGAGTAGTAGATTGAATGTTCGATGGATAAAGGTACAATGGATGTGTTAGATCAAGAATGGAAGCCAAGGATTGGGTGGTTGTGGTTTCAGTCATTATGGAAAAGAAGAATGAGGATGGTGGAGATGTTGATAGAGAAGACAATAGTGAAAGCTAGGGCAAGAAAACACAAAGAAAACAATGACAATGAGAAACAAGAATGAGGAAGATGAAAAATAAATTAGGGCAGAGGACTTACTGAGTTTCAAGAAAGATAATGGGTCACATGATGCGACCCTACTCTAGTACCATATTGAAAACTCAAACCTATTTAAATAATGCAATTTTGTTTAATGAACCATATGGCCATATTGAGTACATAACATTCATACTGAAGAAATAAACTTGGGCTATAAGAGACTTATATAACCTAATAACATAATTAAGAAAACAAGAAAGAATCCAAAAAAAAAATCATAGCCTAAACTATCTAAACAAATACAAAATGGACCAAAACACATCCAGGCCTATATAAAGCCCATAAAGATTTGGACAAGGATCACTTCTCAATAGGTCTATCTATATACCACCCAACTCTATTCTATATAAAACTTTTTCTACTTTAACTCACACTTAAATTAATTGCAAGTGAAGATTTAATTGCTATACTGAATCATTTGATGAAAATGATATGTGTGAAGTTTGAGGTGATGGAGGATGATGAGCAAAAGAAAGAGTTAAGATACTATGAGAGTGAAGATCAGCTTCATCATCTTCCTTGCCACTTTTCTAGTCTCTCAGACTTCAAGCTGTGGGACTCACATCACATGCCAAACCCAAACTAAGGGTGTTGCAAGCCAGACTTAGAGAACCATCAAGGGAGCTAAGGAGGGAACCAAACTTCTCAAGGAGCTTCCTGATACAAATGGTTTCATCATTAAAAGGTTAAACACATTAGGATAGAGCGGTTTCATGTGAGAGCGTCATCTTCTGCTTTAGCATTTTAGAGCAAGAGAGGGGACAAAGAGATGGGGGGAGAGAGAGAAGGGAGATAGAAACAAATAGGGAGAGACAGAAAATTCAGGGCCACAAATTAATAGAGTTTACTTAAAAATTAATAGTAGGGGCCAAATTACTTCAAGTTTAATTGTTCAAGATTTAAAATGTACCAAATATGAGTTTAGGGTTCCAATTATCCATGAACTTATAGTTTAAGACCAAAATTCCATTTAACCCTTTATTATATGAACTCTCAAAATAATCTTTAGTTATATTTTCTCGATCAACTTAAATTAAACATAACAATTTTACTCATTACTAAAAATAACTTGAATTTGTACATGTTACAGCTTAATATAGATTTTACCAGTGTTTTGAAACCCAGATCAGACATCAAACCAGAAAGAGTAATAGGTCGCAGTTTTTATGGTTTAACCTGTTAGACTGGCAGTCAACCAGTGACATAAAAATTAATTAAAAAAATAATATTTATATATACAAATATATAAATAAGATATTAATTTGTCTATGGTGCTTGGGATCTCGACGCCGAAGCTAGATGCCTGGACCACTAGGGCTAGAGATAGAGGCATGTTGACACAAGATCACGATCTCAAAGGAAAACGTTGGAGCTGGAGGCACTCCTTCATGTCACAACTCACAAGCTTCTAATCTCAATGCTAAAGGCTGGATCGCTAGAGCTGGAGGCAGAGATTGGATGAGAAGCTAAAGATTGAGCTTGGGCCATGGAGGAGAGATTAGACAATAGACAAGAGAAGACAGAAGAAAATTAGAGATTAGAGAAGAGAAATTGCAAAATTGAGATTGATCTAAATTTCTTTTTCCTTTTATTTTTTTAGCTTTGAACTAGGTTAACCCACTCCAGTTTTCAGGTCAAAGTTGATTCTCTTAAAACCGGCCGGGTCAACCCGGTTCAAATGCCAAGTTAATTCAATTGGTTGAACCAAACCATTTTGTTAAGCGGGTGGTGCTCGAACCATCCGGTTTAGGTTTCACATCACTAGATTTTACTATATTAATAGTTAAGTCAAACAAATTAAAATAAAGACTAGTATATCATTTTTTCTTGGTATGTGATTAATATATATTTTTTGAACTTATACATTTTTTTCTTAATTGATTAAATTATTTCTTCATTTACATTTTTACTGCT
Source organism: Prosopis cineraria (assembly GCF_029017545.1). Lineage (NCBI taxonomy): Eukaryota > Viridiplantae > Streptophyta > Magnoliopsida > Fabales > Fabaceae > Prosopis > Prosopis cineraria. Next base: position 5,641 of record NW_026557259.1, on the reverse strand, counting down.
TAAATTAAATTTAGGAAAATAAATACAGAACAAATATAATTGGTTGTCAGCAATTTGTTCAAGGTAAACATGTTATTCTGCGCCAGATAAATTCAACAACCCACCATCTAATTCAAAACTTGCAGTGAGAAATACATTTGTATTTGAGGCTAGTCCCCTTGAAAGAAATGCATTTCCAAGCTTATCACACAAAACACGCACATTTTTATTAAGGAGGATCACATATAATGCCCGCCAAAGGAACGCATTCATATTGCATGGATTCTGAGCAGATTCAAAGATCTTGAGTGCCAAATTATTTTTGAAGATGGAAAGGCTGAATTACCTTTAAGTAAATTCACATATACTCGTGTAAATAAACAGATTTTTTGTTATAAATAATTAAACTTTTCTTGTTATTTAGGGATCTTTTACTATTAATTTTCTTTAATTAACTTGTAAATTTTTACCTAAAATACAAGCGTAAACTCACATGAATTCTTGTAAATAAACAAAATTTTTATTGTAAATAATTAAACTTTTTTTATTATTTTATGGACATTTTGTTATTAATTTTTTTTTGATTGACTTGTAAAGTTTCTCAAGTACAAATGTAAATCCTTATTATGAATAAATGAATTTCTTATTGTAAATAATTGAACGTTTCTTATTATTTGCGGATTTTTTGTTGTTAATTTTATTTAGTTAACTTGTAATTTTTTTCAAATATAAGTACAAATTTACATGAACTTTTGAAAATAAGCATGCTTTTTGTTATAATCCATTGACCCTGTGGTGTGAATATGTCTTTTAGGTGGGCTGTAAATGTGATTTTCCCATCATATTTGAGGCTTGGCTCAATGGGGATCCATAGCATGGTGGGGAGAGGAAAAAAAACAAAAAAGAATCCGTGGCTTATGATGAGTTAAGAGTCAATCAAATTTGACTTGGAAAGACTCAAAGTCGGTTTGGTATTCCGTGTAACGCGCTGAGAAGCAACAAATTCAACATCGCCGCACGTGCATCTCCACTTTTTATTACTATACTTTGAATTGAATATTTTCTTATATATGCCTTGTATAGGAAGGTATGATATGTATATAAATAGGTAGAAAGAAATGGTAGAAATTAAAGATGATGGAGTTTAGTATTATTATAAAGAATAATATTGAAAATTTAATAAATTTTAAGACTCTAATAAATTTTTAACTTTCTTTTCATATGTGAAAATATGAAGTAATTAAAAGTAATTTATATTTGGTATAAAACGAAATATATGAGTTTGGAGCCACTAAAATCCAATTAATTCCTTAATGAGGTTTTTTACCCACTGCACAGCCGCATTTATATATTTACATATTAATATTTTATTAATATATAAATTTTTTTTTTGGAAATTAATGAATGAATCCTCATTTCGTTTTTTCGGCCACGTATTTTTTTTTTGGAAGTAACGTCAATAATACAAAAGATGAGGGTAATAAAGAAAAGAGATAATAAAAGAAGTACTAAATAAGCTAAAACTGTTTCGCAAAGAACCAGAAGAAGAAGAGAAGATAACAAATGAATGGACACCAACAAAGTGGGTCCTTCGGCTGCTATCCTGAGCTGAGGACACATTTTCATTGTGTTGACCACCTTAAATCAAGTCATTGTGCGGCGGGGAAGAGTGATAAAAGAATATATTGCATAAGATTCCTAAACCTAAATTCAGCTAGATAGGTGCCTAAACTGTGTCCAAGCCATCTTAAGCCCTATTTGATACAAAACATTGAATTTTGTAATATATATTGGTAATAGGAGTGGGATTAAATTGTAAAATTATATTTGGTGTGAGATGAGATTAAAAAAAAATTTAAGACTAACATCTAACAAAAATTAGGTAAAAGACTCAAATACCTTCATCTTTTAATTCCTCTTCAAACTCTGAGGTTGGCAAGCCATCTATACATCTCTCTCGTTCTTCTAGATGAGGTGACTAGCCTTTGTTCACAAAGCTTTAACGTTGAGTTTGTTCATGGGTGATAGCAAAAAGATAAGAATATTGCTCTATTCTTCTAGAACTATAAGCTAGAAAGGCATGGTGAAGGTCTAAGACAGTTACTAGGTCTGTTTCTCTTGAATAGGAAAATCTTTGAGATGCAAGGGAGAAGGTCTGAGACGTAAGGGAGAAGGCTTACCAATCTTGAAGTTCTGAGATTTGAGATGTGAGACACAAGGGAGAAAATCAAGCTTTGTGATTTGAGATCCGAGACACAAGGCCTTGCGATTGACGATTTGAGATGCGAGGATGATGATTGAAGATGGTTGCCATGGGTGGAAGACAATGCCGCCAAAAAGGGTGGAACATAGCATCGACAGCAGAGTTGGGGACGGCTCTGACAAGGGAGGGGGATAGAGTACGGGGCAATTTGATTTAGAAATTTTCAAGCTTAGAATTCATTTTCCAATACCTGAGGGGAAGTGGTGCTGGGCTTGGCATTTAGGCCTTGTTTGATATAAAACATTGAATTTTGTGGTATTGAGAATGAGATTGGGAGTAAAAAAAAGTTTTAAAATTATGTTTGATGATAGAGTGCTTACTTTTCAAGATGCAAGTCTTTTATCTTAAATTCCAAAATTTGATTATATAAAGAGGCTTATCTTTTCCCAAATCAGCCTAGGTGTCTAAGTATGAATCTTTATCTCCTCTTAAATTATAAGAAATTTGTACTTTTTTTTTATTACTGTCAACACTTGTTGTTATGTACTTTGCTCTAGAGGATAAAGAAAGACTAAAGAGAATATTTATAAAAATTATTTAACAAAACCTCTTGGTTAACAATATTATTAAAAGTTTAGTTGATAACAGAGTATAATGATATCGTGTAATCCATGTAGCCGACTCTATAGGATAAGGCTTGTGGTTGTATTATTATAAAATTATAACATTATTTATATAATAACAACAAGCCTCATTTTATTGTTTATAAAATCATAACATTGTTTATACTGTAATTTTTGTAATTCTTCTAAATTTGAATAATATTATACTTCTTTGTCACTTTTAAATTTTATACACAGATTAAAAAATTATTAAATAGTTTGAACTGTAACAAAATCTGACGATTTTCAGTTAGAATACTCTTATGCTAAATATCCTCATTTCTTTCGGTAAGATAAAATATCCACGTGAGTGTGAACCCCACTATATCATCTTTCTGGAAGAGTCATTACATGCAACATAAATGCATGCATACATAAAGTGCAAAATCCTCCAAGATATTGTGAAACTGACTGCACACATGGGAGGGTCGTCTTCGTCTTCATCACCGTTAATGCAGGCTTCTTCAATTGCTACAGCTGTTACTGTGTTCTTCCTTCTTTCTTGATGGAGCTGAGCCTCTCACTATTCATCCTTCTGAAGGTATACGCATCTCCTTCTTCTCTTCCTTTTCTCATCATTCTCATGTTTGAATATATATTGCAATTTACAAAATATAATGTAAAAGTAATTTTGTCTTGTAATTATTTAAGATTAACGTGAATCTCATCCGGCACATTAATTTTTATTAAAGAAATGAGTCGCGTAACTGTGTTTCCTTGGTCATCGCCTTTGCACAATCAATATGATAGGAAGGCACAGTGTGTTGTGTGTAAATCGCAGATAATGCAGTTCATTTGATTTTTTTTAATATATTTTTTTTCCCTGCCTCTGTCCCATTGCTCAGATTGTTCCAGTTGAGCAGTGGAGTAAGCTTATTTTACTATTTTAGTTGATCAACTTGAAACGTAATTTCTTAGCTATACTTTTGTGTAGCGAGAGCTATAAATTTAGTCTTCAATAAATGGGGCATCTCGGCAAAGCCAAATATATGGAACATAAGCGGTGAACCCTGCAGTGGAAAAGCAATCAACAACACCGCAGGACTTCGCGACTACAACCCATTTATCAAATGCGTTTGTTCCAATGATGAAACTTGCCACATTACCGGACTGCATAGTCTCTTTATCTTCTCTCAACTTGATTTGTTCATTTTATTCCATTAATTTTCTTTTTTTCTAAATTGTTATTGCTTGTTCCTGGCAATTTTATAGCAGGATGGTTTATGATTCGGTCGCTGGAGGAATCGCAGCAGAGCTATGGACCCTGACTCACCTCTCCAGTTTGTATGATGGCTTTTTCCTATATTCAAAGAATTAATGTTTCTCACCGGTAGGTCATGTCAAAACTTAGTAACATAAACAATACATCTGCCCTTGCTCAAAAAAAAAAAAAAAAAAGTACATCTGCCCTCTCAGTTATGTACTTTTCATGTTACAGCTAATCAAAGGTAAATGAATCGAGGAAGATGATTCTCTCTATCAACGTATGAATACATATAATACTTTTTAGAAGTATTTGATTGTTGCATACACGTAAAAGAATGGCAATTTTTACTGGCAACACGTCTCACAATCATGTTTTGGTTCTTTCTTGTTATAGCACAGCATAATGAGGATTCTCACATGCCTACACGATTATAATTCTTGAGATGGTTCCGGATTATGCCGACTATTGAGTCTTCTCATTTGGAAATTTCAGCACATTGCAAATTTATCAATCTTTCCATGATAAGATGATATAAATTTCAGTGGACATTTCTCTGCAGCTACGTAGATAGTTCAGGACTAAGTGGTCAGATTCCACCCACTTTTGCTAATCTTACAAACCTGGAGATAGTGTAAGATATTGCTACTTTTTCTTTCCTTTTTGCCTCTTACACAACAAAAATAATAGTTATATTGCAAATGACTTGAGCAAAAAATTTCCTGTTTGTCCAGATGGGATTCAGACATAGAACTCACAGGCATGATACCTGACTTCATAGGAACTTGGTCTAAGTTTACAGAGTTGTAAGACAACATTGTTGATACCTTTTTCTTTCCAAAAAAAAAAAAAAGAAAAAGAAACTAAATCTTTTTTGCATTTTGAAGTGGCTTGGGCAGAGTAAAGAGCATATGTAATTGCTAGATTGTAATGTTTTTGGTTAGAATGAAATGCAAAAAGTTTTTAGCAGAAATTTCTTTTTTTAACATCTTAGGAGATAATTAAGCTACATTTGGTTGGATACTAGAAATGCAAATGGAAAGGGAAAGCACATAAGACAAGACTATTTTTTTCTTTAATGCAATGTCTATTATACCATTATTATCACTAATCAACAATTCCCATCCTTTTTATTATCTTTTTAGTGAAGTCTAAGGTTTCTATTCAAATTCACATTATCATTCCCTTTCCATTTTCATACATACCATTTTGCCAAACATATCTTGTGTTTATGGTCTCCATAAGAGCGTTAGAATTTCCCTTAGTGAATTTACAGAGGGATTGCAAAACTCTTCAAACCTAATGAATCTCTAGTATTCTTAAAAAATAAAAGTGAAAAAGGAGTATTTAGTGTACAAATATGGCTTAGGATTACTAGAATTATATTATTTTTCTTTTCTCCTTAACCATATCTTTTAAAATTGCAGTTAATGTTTCCTTAATTGTAAAAAAATTTGAGTAAGACAATTAGGATGTGAGGTGTGAATACTTATTTTGCTACTTGTATATTCTATTCTCGAAGTATGAACTCACATGGGAGAATTTCTCTATTTTTTTGATAGGAACTTACAGGGTAATTCTTTCGAAGGCCCA
>NW_026557258.1:0-25794 GCF_029017545.1 Prosopis cineraria | reverse complement strand
ATTATCATTATATTGAATTGTTTTAGGAAGAAACCTTGTGAGGAGTGTTAAGAAGTAAATTACAGTGTTGGCATTGCCTCAGGTAAGTGGATAACATCTCAACTAGTTTTTTCAATAAAAATTTTTCTTTCTTTTATTTTTTTTAACATGGATTATTCAACAACAATTATATTACATATTTAATATTTTGTTAATTAAATTTTTTTTTTATATCTTGAGAATTATAAAGAGATGTTGATGACATTATGATTATGGCATATGTATGTATTTTGCTTACGAAGGACACTTTCAAAATTGATGAGATTATTTTATCAACTTTGATTATTTTTGGGTTATTAATAAATGCCAAATATGAACATTAGTTATTAAACTTTATTTTGGCAAGTTTTAATACTCAAAACTATTCATGCGAGTTTGCTTTTGAAAATATGAACCGTATTTAATAGTGATGATTTCCCGCACGTTTGAAAATGAATTTAAAGAGAATTTTATACATAATATTAGTTGCTAACAACAATTCCTTTAGCCCTTGACGCGCCATGATCAATGATTAACTAGTTTGATTTTCATGAGCTCTATTCTCACATTTGTTATTTGTGGGTTTAACACTTGCATTTGTTTTCATGGTTTTAAGCCGCGTTTAGTTAGTATTATCATTGTGAACTATGTGTTCACGTTTGCTTTGTAACTTCAGCTGCGTTTGATTACTTATCCTCGTGGACTATGTGTCCATATTTTAATGTTGTTTTATAAATCCCAAAAATATGAATGTTTTATTAATTGGTGATTTCATATTTAATGGTTTTCAATTAGTAAATATTGTTATTCTTATTTATTATTTAATCATTTTGAATTATTAAGATCAAATGTTAAAGCTACTTTGTTATCACAAATTTAAATGTTCTTGTTACTAAAATTATATAGAACTTTTATTCCAAATTTATAAATTTATTTACATTGAATTGCTTTCTCATTTAATTTATATAACTATTGTATTGTATTCATTTTGATTTTACAAAATGTTATAGTAGGGACGTTATTCATTGAAAAATTATTTTGGTCTCAAATAGCATAATTGATGTTGTACGTCTTACTTAACCAACGAAGGACTTTTGCAGAGTTGGGTGGAAATTGGTCTGTAAATATTTTCTATTGATGTAAATATAAAATTTATGTATTATGTTATGAAAAATATGATTAGGTGCTTCACATAAACTACAGTTAAGGTCCTTATTTTGTTATACATTTTGTCTGTCGGTTGGAAGGCATAGAACTCCTAGTTATAGTGATTTTTTTTTTTTGAAATATTGTTGTAAGATTTTCAAAAGGTCTTATTTACAAGGGACGCTCTAATGAAATTTCTACAAAAATAATAAGACTTTTGTTTGAGAAACATAAGAATGTCCTAAACCTAATGCAAATATAATTACGAGTAAAAAAAGAAAATTTTATTAAATTAAGGATAAGAAATGTGTGTTTGTACATGTAACGGGCGTCCTAAATTAGGACTTAATCATCATACTAACCATGGTTAATCAAGGACTAACCCAAATAGATTATACAATACGAGATTAACCTAAATGAATTCTTATAATGTATTTATTTTTCACAAACTATTTAATATAAAGGAATCCCAAGTCTTTAAAATATATTTGAGAACTCATATCATTCAATTAAATATATGCGGAAGCATGATAATAACTATTTTTACTTGCACAAATATTTTGACCTATTAATAATAACAAGCATCAAACACAATCTCAAGAGTCCAAAATACCTTTCCATCCTACACAAAACCCATAGTGCAAATGGATCAAGAATATATTATCCTAATTGGCAATATCATAAACTAAATACACATATCAACATAAAAGGAGAGAGGCCTACAGAAGTGATTATTATCACTTGGCCTAATGCTCCTTTCCTCTGTTCTTCTCAGATGAGCTAGCTCCTGTAATATGTTAAAAGAGAGGGGTGAGTAAACCACTTAGTAACCAAGGTATATCTAAGTTATACAAATGCATGATAATTAATTATGAATGCAAGTAATCAATAAATTTATCAAGGTGACCATTCAAACAATCACATTAATAACATGTTAATCACATTAACATTTAACTCATGTGAATAATTTCAAGAATAAAGTCAAGTATAAAATTTACACAAATAGCCACATATACATTATTCACATAATTACTACATGTTCTCATTTCTACAATTATAATCATATTCTCAACATAGCCATCAATCACTCAAATGGCATGATAATAATAATATGCATGATCAATCTCTTCCTTATATCCCCCCTTATTTCCTCTGACATGAAATCCGTGGGCCAACAACCGGAAGGGATCATCCATGTGGTGAGACTACCCAAAGCCTTAATCATATCATGAGGGGCTACCGGGCCAGGGTTGCCTTACTCACTTATGAACACGGTTTCCCCCAAATCACACACTATGGGGTGTCATACCCAAAACTAGCTCTATCCAAAACTCCAGGTAGGCCAATAGGGTCAAGTCCCTTAATAAGAACAATGCTACAGTACCTTACAAGGTAAATAGCGGCTATAACCCCTAGGATTATTGGTTAATAGCCAAATACTATATGGATTTTGTGTAATCGCTAACTCCTTCACTAAGGCGAACTCCCGCCATATGATCATACTAATAAAAAAATGCATTTTAAAAATTCATATATATAATTCATAATTTATAGTCAAGATTGTGCACATCATCATCAACATCAATCTCATTACTTATACCAAGTCACAATTAACTTGGTCACAAATTATAAGGTCTAACAAAGCCACATGCATTACAAACAACTATTTTAAATTTAGATATATATATATATATATATTCTTTTGTTTCACTAACATAATTAATTAATTAATATACAAATGTATAAAATAGATTTCCCCTGGTTACCTCAACTTTTGAGAGGTCAAAATTACCCCTCAAGTTACAACACTTCCAACTTTCCAAAGCTTGAATGGTGTCAAAAGAAAATTAATTTACAATGATCACATCCCAATGTGTCAATAATATTATTAACACAATTTTCACTCATACTCTAACACCTAAGGATTTATTTTATTTTATTTTATATTTATTTATTTATTTATTTTTTAAGAAATTAGTCTTAGTCTCTTGAATTCTAAATTTAATTTCATGTATTTGAACCTATCTACTTGGTTTAATAGTCTCCTTCACAATAATTTCATTCAAATATGTTTTCTAATATCAAAATTTCTCTTTTTATTCCAAAAATTCACACATAAAAATACCAAAAAATTGTAAACTTGATTTCAAGCCTAGAATCATTATTCTATAGCCATAATAATTTATTTCTCATCTCAAATAATCATCTACATATCAACAAATCAATTTATATTTTCAGATTTAACCAAAAATCTACCTATAGAAATTTAGGGATAAACTCAAATACCTCAAATTCCAATTCTATCAACAAAATAATACTCTAAAATATTTATTACACTACTAACAACCTCAAAACCATATTTATTCAACGTAAATTCATCCTTCTTCCAAATCCTAAATTTTCTATCACCACAAAATCAGAAACCAAAGAGAAAATATGACTAAGAAAAATATTTAGAACACTTACCTAGTTTTAGAATACTTAAAATCTCATATGAAGTATCCTATTATGGAGCTTCACCTTCTAAATCAGTCAGCCTCTCCATCAATGTCGCTCGCTCTCTCGCTCGCTCTCTGCCTCAGCTCGCGTACGGGGATGAAATGAAGAAATGAAGGAAGGAGGGTGATTTTATAAAAAAATACTGCGAGTCCCACATGTTTTTTTTATTTCCTCTTTCCTCTCTCTTCTTTGTTTTATTATTATATATATATATGTGTGTGTGTGTCATGATTGCCGTGGGAGAGCACCGAAAGCACGATTTCTTATTCTCCTTCTTCTTCTTTCTTTCTTTAGACATTTTCTTTTTTTTAATAATAATAATAATAATTTAATATTTTTTAATTAATTAATTAATTATTATTTTTTTTAAATTTAATTTAGAATTATATCCTAATTAGATTTAACAATTATCTCCTTCTAATTTGCTTACCTCTAAAATATTTTTTTTAAATTTCTATTAATCTAAATTCATTATTAAAATTTAAATTGGGATGTTACAGTATATATATCCCGTGTCGGTCACTTTTATACTTTGAGACGTGACACCTTATGTCTTTACTATTTGTCAAAGGTTTGAGGTATGTTTATATGCAGAAAATCGTTGAAAGTTTTGCTTCGTTAATTGAATTATATATGTTTAAGTAGTCAATAAATTCATTGATAGTGTGATATGTTCTACTCAGTCTTGAATATTAAATTTAAATTATTGTAAAAAAATGCGTTGGTTTCTTATTTAACCACCTTAAAAATAATCTTCTTAAGGAAAAATAATTTATAGAGTAGCAAACTATTGAAACATTTATATCATCCATAAATTCAACAATATATTAAAACCTATTATTGATCACTCCCATAAGTATATGGGATTGCATTAATTAATTACCTGAAAAATTCCAGGCTATAAACTAACAAGGTGATCAGACAAAAGTTTTGCTATTTCAATCAGAAAAGTAACAAGAGATTATGAGAGAAAATTATTTTATTTAAGAATTAAATGAAAAAAATTACAAAAAAGAAAAATCACAAATATATGAAGATTATTACCTAATATATTAGTAGAAGCATTGGGTGTAGGATTGATCACTTATAGGTTACTATTACTTTTAAATTGACTCTTTATCATCAATTATAGTGACAATTGTTTCTAAAGCATTATAATTACCTTTAAGCTAATTAGTCTTAATTTAATTAGGATAGAATTTACTTTTCTCAAAATCAAAGTTCTAACCAAATCATGAAGTTGCAATTTAAGTGACCATGAATATCTAAATGTTCTTTTAGGTTAGTTATTCATATTTACCTCTCTAGATTTAGGCTCATCACTCTTCATTTTATAAATTAGAAATTATGTTGATAAAGTGCAACATCTTGTGAAGAATGTAACAAGAGAGATAAATATGTAAACAAGTGATAGAAAGAACTCCAAACATGAACAGATTTCAATGTGAATTAATGAGTAAAAGAGAGTGGTTATAATAGAAAGAATGATCTTTAATGATCTCGTTCTGAAGCTTGATGAAGTTTCCATAGGCTCCAATATCTTTTGGGAAACTCTCAAAGTATTTAAATAAGTGAATGGAATTCTCACCTAATAGAGAGGAGTATTTATAGATAAAATTGAGGCTCCTTGTCATATTCCTCCTCAATGTAGGGACTCTAAAACTTGTGTTTATCTGTGTGTGTATTCAATTAATCAATTCCTCTATTGTTCTTGTTTTTTTAAATTATATATATATATATATATATTTAAAAGTTGATTTTCTTCTTTTCTTCCCTCCTTTAATTACCTTGTCTGTTTGATGAGAAGGGACAAGAGTAGATCAAAACACGACTCAACAAGTTAACGCTCTATAAGTTGGATGAACTCCAACATATATGTAAGGAGGGGTTTCAATCAGACCCTGTTCTTGATGCTCGTGAATACTTAGATGTGGATGCTTGTTCCAATTTGATTCTCCTTGTGCCTTCCTCGGTTACATTTAATCGCTTGACATATTTAGAGGTGCAAAATTGCAATAGGTTGATTGATGTAATTGCACCATCAACAGCAAGAAATTTAGCTAAGTTAACAACATTGAAGATAAGAGCATGTAATTTAGTTGAGCAAATTGTGGCACAAGAGAGAGGGGAGATCCAAAATAATGAAATTGCATTCAATAGCTTAGAAGTTTTGGAACTTGAATCCTTGCCAAACCTCAAAATGTTTTGCTCTAGTAGCTTCTCCTTGAAGCTTCCACTATTAGAGGAACTTGTAATAAAGCAATGTCCAAGAATGAAGAGCTTCTCTACCAAAGACACAAGCGCACCATTAGTTCAACAGATACTGGCAGATGATCAAGATGGACAATGGTTTTGTGAAGGTGACCTAAACGGTACAGTGAAAATGATCTTTCAACAGATGGTATGTTTTTATTTTAGGTAGAAAATCACTTTAAATGAAGATAGGGAAATTATTTCTACATAATAACCTACGCATGCAATTTCTTTCCACATGTTATGATGACTAGTTGCAAAATCATTGCCAAACATTTTTTTTTTTTGCTTATACTCAATATGTTTCATGTTCGTAGATGTTGTGTATATATGTTTCGATGTGGAAAAATAAACATTTCTCACAAACAAAACATTTACAAGCCATTTGTTATTTGTAGGTGGCATTCCATAATTTGGAGCGACTGGAGATATCTCAATATCCCGAGGTCATAGAAATGTCGAACCCAGCATCAGCATATTCCATTGGACAGGTTTGAGACTTATTTCTTAACTAGTTCGACCATATATTTCAAATATCATATATATATATACACACACACACACATATAGAGAGACAGAGAGAGCAAAGATTTTATATTTATTTTCATCATATTTACTCCCAATAAATATAAGAAAATAAAGCCTTAGCCATAACATGGAATTTGTGTGCACAATGAAGCGCGTGTGATTAATTATTTCCCAGCCTTCATAATGATTCCTACTATCCAGGCTCATGCTTTTGACTTCTTGCCATGTCATTTTTTTTAAGGAAAATCCACATATAAGTGCCGTGCAATGGACTAATTTACAAATAAATTTCACAAAATTCATGCACTATAGCTAGATTCTTTGAAACCTGAGTATATTTTAAAATTAGAGTGCAAAGACAATAATGCTCCTATTAAAAATATATCAATCAAATAATTTATAATTATCTCATTTGTAATTTATAACTATCAATTTAATTTTTTACAAATATAATTTCGCATATCTAATCATTAAATTGATTATATATTATGATAGAACACATTTGTTACCCACTTTTATTTGTCAATTAGGACCCTTTTATTAATGATTTATCACCTTCAAGTGCACACATTGCATTAGATTTGTAATTTTGCCTAAGTTTCTAGGTTCAGTGCACTAGGGGCATTTTGGTCCAAAAGATGAAGATTGGCTAAGTTTCTTTGTGGAATCCTAGAGAGATGAAGATGGAGGATGAGTCTTGAGCTTCAAATTGGCTAAGTTCTTTTGTTTCCTATCCTCTTCTCTTTTTACTAGATGGTTGGATTCATTAATCTAGGGTTTAATCATCTTAGCTTATAAATTCTAATTTGAATTTGATGTTCATGTAAAGAGAGATGATTGTTTCATTTAATTTCTTCCTTGGACAGCCATGACTGAATTTTGCCACTCTTTGTTTGGCACATAATCTTGTGTTTTTCAATTAGTGAATTTCTTGTGTTAATATTGCATAATCTTGTGGTGTTAATGCTTGTGTTGTTGAGTAGCTTGACATAATCTTGTGGTTGCTCAATTTATGTGTTTGACCATGGCTGTTGAGAGAGGATTTTGAGTGAATCACTTGGCTAATGTCTTCACCAATTGGTTAATTGAACGAGGGACTTTAATCTAAGACCTAGGGAGGTTAGCTAATTAGGTTAATTGGCTTTGGATAATTTTCTTAAGTCATGACAGCTTTAGTCAAGAGGAAAAAGAAGCTAAACTTAGCCTAATCATGAGAAGATAATGAATCCAAAATCAACTAATCTCTAGGGTTCCATTATTGCGAAAAGGGAAGTTCATTTCACTCACTTTCACTAGCATTTTAATTACTTGCACATTAGGTAATTAGTTTAGCTAATTAGTTAGGTAACTAAATTCCTACAAACTTTGGTTGATTTATTTCACTAGATAACTTTCAATTAGACTAAAAATCATTCCTTGAGAGATGACCTAGGGTTGGCCCTATATTGCATTAGGGTTAGCTTTAGTGTAATTTTGAGGATAAGCGACTAATTTCCTATCAAAATTTTGGAAATTGATTGTGGAAATGAGAGGTATGGTCAATGTTAAGCGCTGGAAATGGATGGGAATGGATGTCAAATGAATGATGGAATGAATCATGATCATGAAACCAAGCCATAAAATGCAATGAAATTTATATCCACAAGCAATGATTCAAATTCAAGCTCAAAATGATGGAAAGACCAAGGAAGCTCAAATGATATGTCCTTTGCAAGTGTATTAGTAGAAATGCAAGAAAAAAAAATCAAGAGAAAATTTTTTTTCTTTTTTCTATTAGAATTAACAACAATAAAAATGAAAAAAAAAATCAAAAACAACACCAAACAAGTAGAAAGAGAGTTAGAAATGCTCAATCAAGAGGCTTTGACAATTCTGAAATTTGCACAGTAGGCTTTCTGGAGATAGTGAACTTGTGGATTTTTTAGCAGCCAATCCATATGAGAAATTCGCCTGAAACTTTTATGAGAGACACAAGAGATATTCAGAAAAATTATATAAAAATTTCAGATTACAAATCCCTCCCAATCGTTCCCAGAATTTTTCACAAGTTGGTCCACAGGTCTGGAGAAACAGGATTTCGTCCAGAAGACCTTCAGAGATTCTAACAAACTTTCGAATAGAAAAATGAAAAAATTGAAGAAAATCCTAAACACAAGAAACAAAGATAAGACAGTGATAAGAAAAATGAAACTGGAATCAATCAATTTGAACGCACAGAGAGGGAGATATGAAAAGTCAAAGTTGAAATAGGGTTTTAGGAGTCCTTTGTAAAGGCTCTTTGGACCTTGTTAAATTGTAAAATTTTCACAGGACACATCCTACGTCCAAAATTGACCAAACAAATTTTAAAATGAAGCTAAGATATAGATCTTTCAATGAAATAAATTTGAAGTTTAAATTTCCTTAGATTCGTTCCCAGTTAATTTTTTAATTTCAAGTAGAGATACTAGAAACAGAGTATCATCAACTCTACACCAAACCAACAAAAATTGCACTAATTTTTTTTCTTTTTTTTCTCTAAAACAGAACAAAAACACTCAAAACACACAAAAGACACTAAACAAAATAAAAAACACAAATTTTTATAATTTTTCAAAAAAATTTTCAGGAACACTAAAAATGTAAATTAAGTACTAAACAACTTTAGAATTAAACTTAAACCATTCCCCGGCAATGGCGCCAAAATTTTGATAGAAAATTAGTCACTTATCCTCAAAATTACACTAAAGCTAATCCTAATGCAATATAGGGCCAACCCTAGGTCATCTCCCAAGGAATGGTTTTAAGTCTAATTGAAAGTTATCTAGTGAAATAAATCAACCAAAGTTTGTAGGAATTTAGTTACCTAGCTAATTAGCTAAACTAATTACCTAATGTGCAAGTAATTAAAATGCTAGTGAAAGTGAGTAAAATGAACTTCCCTTTTCGCAATAATAGAACCCTAGAGATTAGTTGATTTTGGATTCATTATCTTCTCATGATTAGGCTAAGTTTAGCTTCCCTTTCCTCTTGACTAAAGCTGTCATGACTTAAGAAAATTATCCAAAGCCAATTAACCTAATTAGCTAACCTCCCTAGGTCTTAGATTAAAGTCCCTCGTTCAATTAACCAATTGGTGAAGACATTAGCCAAGTGATTCACTCAAAATCCTCTCTCAACAGCCACGGTCAAACACATAAATTGAGCAACCACAAGATTATGTCAAGCTACTCAACAACACAAGCATTAACACAAGATTATGCAATATTAACACAAGAAATTCACTAATTGAAAAATACAAGATTATGTGCCAAACAAAGAGTGGCAAAATTCAGTCATGGCTGTCCAAGGAAGAAATTAAATGAAACAATCATCTCTCTTTACATCAACATCAAATTCAAATTAGAATTTATAAGCTAAGATGATTAAACCCTAGATTAATGAATCCAACCATCTAGTAAAAAGAGAAGAGGATAGGAAACAAAAGAATTTAGCCAATTTGAAGCTCAAGACTCATCCTCCATCTTCATCTCTCTAGGATTCCACAAAGAAACTTAGCCAATCTTTATCTTCAAGAACCCTAGTGATTGCTTGTGAAGGCCAAACTCCATAGCTCTTGAATGATGGAAATGATCTTCAATCTTTGTGAAAATGGAAGGGATGGAACGAAAATGAAGAGAGGAGAAGAATGGTATGAGTTTTGTGGAGGTTTGGTGGCTGAAAATGGAGGTTAGGGTGCTGGAAAATGAAGAACAAAAGAGAGAAAATGAAGAACACTATGAACAAGAGAGAGAGAATGTGGAAGATGAATGAGATATGTGTTGGATCCCATTTGGGGCTTAAAATGGCATGCTCCTTGGTGTCTCCCATCAGCTGAAGCTTAATTAAAATAAGAAAAAAGAAATTAAAATGTAAATGGGAGCCTTGTCACACTTGTAAGGTGGCAACTTCCTATTGATTTATAGATGATTCCAATGTGTGCCTAATTTTCCATGTGTCATCCACATCATTTTAGCTGATTTAATCCCTCAAAATAATCATAATTCACGTGCAAACCATCAGCCATTGACCTCAAGGAGTGTTGACCTCAATTGCCCAATTGATGCACAAGTCACATGCCACCTATGTCACATAAATCACATAATTCAATTAAATAGCATATGATATAATAAAATCTAATTCATGTCCAGAATTAAATTCATAATTAGAAGGGAGAATTTATTAAATTAACCAAGTTTCAGGCTGCACAAAATTATATAAAAATTTTCACACAAAGGCAAACCAAAAACTAGGACAAACTAAGACACTTAAGAAAGTGTTGACTTTTTTATTTAATTACTCTCAAACTAAAATGAATTTTAAAAATATAATTTCACCATTCATCAACTGGACATAAAATGCACTTTGTCAATTTTTCTTGTACATTTTCTCAAAAGTTCATTTTTTGGACCAAAATGCCCCTTGTGCACTGAACCTAGAAACTTAGGCAAAATTACAAATCTAATGCAATGTGTGCACTTGAAGGTGATAAATCATTAATAAAAGGGTCCTAATTGACAAATAAAAGTGGGTAACAAATGTGTTCTATCATATTACAAGTTTAATACTAATTGTATATAACTACCTCATCAACAATTTACAACTATGACTTTAATATTTTACAATTATAACTTCATATATCTAATAATTAAATCGATCATGTGTTACTAACAAAGTTTAATGCTAATTGTTTATAACTATCTCATCAATAATTTAATATTATCACTTCAATATTTTACAAATCTCTCGTCAATGATGATGAGTATTACTCATCATCCCCAGATGAGCATAGAAGACAATACATATTTAATACTGAATCCAAGTACTAAAACTTTACAGTTTTAATAGCAGCCGGCGTAATGCCGATTAGCATCCAATGGCTCCTAAAACAATTTGAAAACATATGTTATGAAACTTAAAATGACAAGATAAATTAAATAAATTAGGATACTACTGAACTCACCCTTGTACATAAGGTACCAGAAATAACGTCCCAACAATAAGGTTTTTTGCCTCAAAGTACTTTGCTAATGTTTGAGCTTGGCTATACTACACCTCGGTAGTAATGTTGCGATGTAGAGACATCATGAGGACAGACAAAGATAAATTTTGATGCAAGATCACTAGGGACGATAGAATTTTCATATAGGTACCTAAATGAAAAAAATAAATAAATTATTATATTATATTAAGTTTGAAATATAATAAAAAGTCATATAAAAAATATGTACCTTATATAAAAATGAACCACGTTTTGGCTAATCAAAACTCGCTTGAGGACTTCGTTGACCATTTCAACCCTAATAACATCATGTTATTCTTTGCTGTACATACTCTGGTCAAAGCTGATAAGCACTGTAGAATCAGCAAACAACTTTGCATATGCCTCAAGTGAGTTCTGGTAGGTTTTTGGCAATTGGTTTGACATGGCTGTCTCAACCTTGGATAATTAGCCTGATTGTCTAGTGATGCCCTTCCCCTTAGATTGCGCACCAATTATATAGTTAGAGACTAATTATGTGACATATACATAAAAAGGTAACTAGCATGCTTGTTGATTTTATGCCTCATCTTCTACACAGAAGCAAACCCTGGGCTATACAATA
Organism: Prosopis cineraria; assembly: GCF_029017545.1. Taxonomy (NCBI): domain Eukaryota; kingdom Viridiplantae; phylum Streptophyta; class Magnoliopsida; order Fabales; family Fabaceae; genus Prosopis; species Prosopis cineraria. Next base: position 13,726 of record NW_026557258.1, on the reverse strand, counting down.
AAGTTGCCACTTGCTTCTCCAACAATAAATGCATCTAAGGTTGGAATGGGTAATGGGTAGTTGGTATCAATGGGTTTAAGAGTCAACCCTCGCAAATAATTTGTAGGCATCGGCACATTGTGTATGGTATTTTTCCCAGGGATATTAAACACACGGCCTCTTACCACTTTGTGTCTACCAAGGCTATTTGCCATAAAAAAGAAATCATGCTTACCCTAAATAAAAATAAGTATAAGTTAATAAAATAATGGTCAACCAAAGTTAAGGAATAAAAATAATATATACCTTGGGAATTTGACCAGATGGCTGGGCCACAGTGCAACTATCTATCTTGCTGGGACTTATATACTCAAAGAGTGACTTTCCAGAATCATTAGCCCTAAGCAGTGCCTCAATCATTTTTTGTTGTGCTTCTACTTGTTATTTCAGAGCATTAAATTCAGCTAAAGAAGGCACATTTTTTGGAGTATTTTTTCCCCATTATTTGTTTCATTGAGACCCCCATGCCAACACCTCTAACACAACCCGAGTGATCATGATTCCCCAATGCCCTTTCTAAGACATCTTCCTCCTGGGGAAGCTTGCCTTTAAAAACTTCTTCTAAGATGACACTCTATTCATCATAATTTGGAAAGCACAAGTTATTAAAACAGCAATTATTAGCATGTTATTGAAAGTTGAGAATGAAAATACTTACAACCTTTTCAGTAAGTTCTCAAACATGTTCACCCACATAGTTGCCATCTTTATTAGTCTAACCTAATATAAAGAGTTTGGCTCATGATATAGAGCTCTCTGGTGTGCCCTCTTCATCAATCTATGCATTAAAATACATTAGTGACATCACATATTGCATATTAATTAATAAATTCAAAACATACCACTTGTTGCTCGATTCTTGAATACCCTAAGCACCCTTTTAGGAATGGAAAAAGATTTTTTGCCCTTGAATCTTTATTCTTTTGGCTCAGTTCCTAAAAAAATAAAAAGTACCATGCTTTTAGTGATCAATTCATATAAAATTATTATACAAAATATCATGATCCTTACCAAGAATGATTTGTCAAGGCACCTAGTAATAAAAGCATCCCAATGCTCTTGTTTGACAATGGGTCTTATCAACTCAGGGACTGTAGGACTAATATGGCCACCGGCATGAGTAATATATTTTGATCCTATAAAATATCAAAAGGCACAATGTGCCTTACATGCTACTACTGGCATCAATCTCAAATGCTGACTACTTAATCAACAAATTTAAGATATAAGTTAGAAAATTGACATGATAATATAATAAATCAATTAATATTATAAATACATATATATTAGCTCAACTTGTTCCCATATGAAACCCATGGAGGCTGAATCTACATAATGCCAACTATTAATTGACAATCCTAAATGCCCTCTGGTCACAGCCTCAATGTAGCTGGAGAATTTATGCTTGTTGGTCTTAATTGGTTGACCCTTTGAATTCTATTAAAGAGAATAGTTTTGTCCAACCAATCGCCTTCGATTAACCTCACCCATTAATACCAAGCCTTTTTTAATTGATGTAGCAACAGTTTCTTGAGCATTTTTAGCCATAGGCTGACTAATGGATGTAGAGGGATGATTACCCATTGGCAGGTCAGGAAGTGGGTCAATCGGCGAGTCAGGGGGTGAACTGGTGGCACTAGGAGGATTATCGAATAGGTTATTAGTCGGAGTGGGGTTACCAAGTCTCCTAGGTGGTATTTTGGGAGCCATTTACTTGTAATGAAATAGTTAAAAGATAAAACAAAAATAGGAATTAAGAAAATTAAAATGCACAAGGCACAAATAAAACACAAATAGTAATTGAGTAAATTAAAATACACAAGGCACAAATAAAACACAAATAGTAATTAAGAAAATTAATCACTATAAGATTAAGTCAATCTTTTTCTTTTCCTCGTCTTCTTTTGAACTTTATCTATCTTGATAGCTTGATTTAATTTCATAATCTTCTCTTTCATTCTTTTGCCCCTTTTTGAAATCCAAATACCTTCATTGTGATCATGTCTTATATAGTTGGCATCATCTTTAATAAGATTGCTTCCAAGCGCAATCCCCTTAAATGGATCATCCTCAACAACATCAATCATCTCTCCAATTGTTTTGTTTGACAATAAAACAATAGACCAACTTTGTTTTGCAGGATCAGGAACATAGAACACTTGTTTAGCTTGTGAAGCCAAAATAAAAGGCTCATCTTTATTTCCATGCCTTGTAAGATTCACTTGTATAAACCTAGATGACACATCAATTTAAAGGCCACTTTTATAATCAACCCAATTACAACCAAAAATTATAACTTGAAACTTAACATAGTTCAACTCCCATATGTTTTCAATCACTCCAAAATATGAAATTGATGCATATATAGAATTTTTGTCTTCCCCACTGGAAATATGCATCGCTTCAGCTATAAGAGTTACACCACTGTTACGCATTGTGCTCCGATCATCCAGCTCTTTGATGTAGAATGTGTATCCATTGAGTACATAGCTGTTATAAGAGACAACTTGTATGTTTAGACCTCTAGCCAACCATTTTACTCTTTCAAAAACAGAATTATGATTGAAATTGTACTTGTCAGAAACATGATTTTTTAACCAACCTGTGAAGTGCTTATTATGTTCCCTCTCATACCAAGTTTTAGTTCTTCTAGGATTATCCTTTCTAATGTCAAACTTGTGTTTTTCTATGTACTTGTCAACATCTTTAGAGTTGTGTAACACATTCAGCTATGCTTGCTCCCAATGTGTTGCTGAGATAGTGACTAATTTGACTCCCTTCATTCCTTCCCCATCTTCTCTTCCCATATGTCTATCTACTGGGATCCTAACATATTTTCCATCTCTCAAATACTTTTGACAAAATTCAACAGCCTCTTCACTAATGTACCTTTCAACAATGGAACCTTTAGGTCTACTTCAATTTTTATATACCCTTTTAGTACCTTCATGTTATGTTCAATCAAGTACATCCATCTCAAATAAGCCGGGCCACACATTTCTACCTCCTTAACTAAGTGAATAGTAAGGTGAACCATTATGTCAAAAAATACAGGCGGGAAATACATTTCAAGTTCACATAATCTCCTTATAATTCGGCCTGACAAACCTTGGCAATTTATGAGGGTTGATCACTTTGCTACAAATTGACTTGAAAAAGAAATACAGTTTCATTATCGCATTATGCACCCCATTAGGTAAAATAGAACGTATGGCTATTGGAAGAAAATTTTCCATCAAGACATGATAGTTATGAGATTTTTAACTTTTTAACTTTAAATCTTTCATTGACACAAGATTCTTCACATTGGAAGAGTAACCCTCAAAAACTTTAATTGCACCAAGAAACTCACATAATGACCTTTTTTCTTTTTTGAACAATGTGTGAGCTACTGGATGAAGAAATGTATGACTTCCATTCTCCTCTGGTGCCAAGTCTTCCCTTATACCCATAGAAACTATGTCTAGCCTTGCTTTTATGTCATCTTTGGTCTTTCCTAGAATTTATAGTAACATACCAATAATATTTTCACACACATTTTTTTCAATGTGCATTATATTAAGAAAATGCCGCACACATCTAAGGTCATTCAATATAGAAAATCAAAGAAAATAGATCTTTTCTTCCACCTACTTGTACTAATGTGCCTTGTAAAAGGTTTTCCACATTCAATATTCAAATCATTAACCTTTTCAAACAACTAATCACTAGATAAAAATGGAGGTGGCCCACCTTCTTTTGAAATACCATCAAAAAAATTTTTTAATCTTCGATAATAATGCTGTTGAGGTAGCCATCTATGATGTCCTATGTAAACATTTTTCATATCATGTTCTAATCTCATTGACTGTGTGCTATCTTCACAAATAGGGCATCCAAGTTTTCTTTTGATACTATACCAGACAAATTATCGTATGCTGGAAAGTCATTAATTGTGCTAAACGACATGGCTTTCAAATTAAATGTTTCCTTCCTATATGCATCATACACTTCGACCCCTGTCCCTCACAATAGCTTTAAATCTTCAATTAAAGGAGCTAAGTATATATCTATATCATTTCTTGGTTGTTTTGGCCCAGAAATTAACAAGGACATCATCAAATACTTGTGCTTCATGCATAGCCATGGAGGTAGATTATAAATGATTAACATCACTAGCCATGCACTATGGGTATGGCTTTGCATGCCATGTGGATTCATTCTATTGGTAGCTAGTGCAAGGCGTAGGTTTCTAGAATCTTTTGCAAAGTCTAGGTACTCTCGATCAACCTTTTCCTATTGCGTAGAGTTAGCAGGATGCCTTAGCATACCATCTCTAATTCTCTTTTTTGCATGCCATGTCAAATTTTTTGAATCTACTACACTAATATACAAGCATTTAAACTTAGGCATAATGGGAAAGTACCATACCAACTTCTCCAGACTCTTTCCATTATCCTTATAATGTGATGCATTATATTTAGGACACTCAATTAATGATGCATATTCATTCCGAAACAAAGCGCAATCATTAGGGCAAGCATGTATCTTCTCATAACTCATACCCACAGATCGTAACACTTATTTTGCATCATATGTTCAGGTTGGAAGCTTGTTACCCTTCGGTAACATTTCATGAATAACTGAAAGAAATTATGTGAAGATCATATCAGTCAACTCACCTTTTGCTTTCAAGTTGAACAATCTTAGCACAGCAGTCAATTTTGAGAATTATGTGCAATTGGTGTATAAAGGTGTCCCTGCATCATTTCTCAACCTCTCTAGTATTTCTAGACAATCCCGGAGTTCCTCTTCAATAGCATTAGTCATCTCTTCAACACGATCATCCTCATCTATACTTGTTTCAAAATCATGTGACATATACGTATTGCTATACTCACGGCTTCTATCAATCGTATCCCTCGACTTACCATACTTATGCCAACATGTATAAGTATGATCAATTCCAAAACACATTAAATGATCTTCCAACTCGCTCGTTGATAGAACACATTTGTTACCCACTTTTATTTGTCAATTAGGACCATTTTATTAATGATTTATCACCTTCAAGTACACACATTGCATTAGATTTGGAACTTTGCCTAAGTTTCTAATATCAGTGCACTAGGGGCATTTTGGTCCAAAAAATGAACTTTTGAGAAAATGTACAAGAAAATTGACAAAGTGCATTTTATGTCCAGTTGATGAATGGTGAAATTATATTTTTAAAATTCATTTTAGTTTGGGAGTAATTAAATAAAAAAGTCAACACTTTCTTAAGTGTCTTAGTTTGTCCTAGTTTTTGGTTTGCCTTTGTGTGAAAATTTTTATATAATTTTGTGCAGCATAAAACTTGATTAATTTAATAAATTCTCCCTTCTAATTATGAATTTAATTCTGGACATGAATTAGATTTTATTATATCATATGCTATTTAATTGAATTATGTGATTTATGTGACATAGGTGGCATGTGACTTGTGCATCAATTGGGCAATTGAGGTCAACACTCCTTAAGGACAATGGCTGATGGTTTGCACGTGAATTATGATTATTTTGAGGGATTAGATCAGCTAAAATGATGTGGATGACACATGGAAATTAAGCACACATTGGAATCATCTACAAACCAATAGGAAGTTGCCACCTTGCAAGTGTGACAAGGCTCCCATTTACATTTTAATTTCTTTTTCCTTATTTTAATTAAGCTTCAGCTGATGGGAGACACCAAGGAGCACGCCATTTTAAGTCCCAAATGGGATCCAACACATATCTCATTCATCTTCCACATTCTCTCTCTCTTGTTCATAGTGTTCTTCATTTTCTCTCTTTTGTTCTTCATTTTCCAGCACCCTAACCTCCATTTTTAGCCACCAAACCTCCACAAAACTCATACCATTCTTCTCCTTTCTTCATTTTTGTTCCATCCCTTCCATTTTCACAAGGATTGAAGCTCATTTTCATCATTCAAGAGCTATGGAGTTTGGCCTTCACAAGCAATCACTAGGGTTCTTGAAGATGAAGATTGGCTAAGTTTCTTTGTGGAATCCTAGAGAGATGAAGATGGAGGATGAGTCTTGAGCTTCAAATTGGCTAAGTTCTTTTGTTTCCTATCCTCTTCTCTTTTTACTAGATGGTTAGATTCCTTAATCTAGGGTTTAATCATCTTAGCTTATAAATTCTAATTTGAATTTGATGTTGATGTAAAGAGAGAGGATTGTTTCATTTAATTTCTTCCTTGGACAGCCATGACTGAATTTTGCCACTCTTTGTTTGGCACATAATCTTGTGTTTTTCAATTAGTGAATTTCTTGTGTTAATATTGCATAATCTTGTGGTGTTAATGCTTGTGTTGTTGAGTAGCTTGACATAATCTTGTGGTTGCTCAATTTATGTGTTTGACCATGGCTGTTGAGAGAGGATTTTGAGTGAATCACTTGGCTAATGTCTTCACCAATTGGTTAATTGAACGAGGGACTTTAATCTAAGACCTAGGGAGGTTAGCTAATTAGGTTAATTGGCTTAGGATAATTTTCTTAAGTCATGACAGCTTTAGTCAAGAGGAAAGGGAAGCTAAACTTAGCCTAATCATGAGAAGATAATGAGTCCAAAATCAACTAATCTCTAAGGTTCCATTATTGTAAAAAGGGAAGTTCATTTCACTCACTTTCACTAGCATTTTAATTACTTGCATATTAGGTAATTAGTTTAGATAATTAGCTAGATAACTAAATTCCTACAAACTTTGGTTGATTTATTTCACTAGATAACTTCCAATTAGACTTAAAACCATTCCTTGGGAGATGACCTAGGGTTGGCCCTATATTGCATTAGGGTTAGCTTTAGTATAATTTTGAGGATAAGCGACTAATTTCCTACCACTCGTACTAACCCGCTTCAAGAGGCCACATTTCACACAAGGGCATACAATATTATTATGGTCTGCCTCATGCTCTAGTGCGAATCTAATGAACTCCTTCACCCAATCAACATATTCTTTTGTGACTCTATTCACAAACATTCATTTCTTGTCCATAATCTCTCTCAATCTAATAAGAATTGTTGAGAAAAATCATATTAGTGACTCAATGATATTGAAAGAGTTAGTTTAATGAATATATTAATTACTAACTCTATCAATCATGAGCCATATGCTTTCACACACACACCCCATCCCTCTCTAAGATAATTAAATTTAAGATAATACTTACAATTATATTAAATTAATTATAAGTATTTTATCTCATGTGAAAACTTGCCAACAAGTGAATTCTTTTATTTATAATATATAAAAAATTAAGAATTATTTTATGTTGGTTATAATCATAAAAAATCATTTTTACTTATAATAATAAGTAATATATATATATATATATATCAATATTAACATTAATATATAGGCCCAACTATTATAAAATTATATGTATAAAAAAATTGCCTTTTAATTTAAAAAAAAAGTTAAACAAAAGGGCCCTTAAAATGCCAAACTATTAATTTCAAACAAAAATTCGGCAGCATAACGACATAAAAATAAAATTTTTCTAAGAATTTTGCCCTCATACTAATCACATTATCATCATCATCAAAAGAAACAATATCACATGTTTTTTAAAACTACAAATTACACATAAGTAACAATTTTGAGTAAGCTAAAAGTACTCCTATACAATTCCAATCACTGTGAAACTTCATATACTACTCAGTCATCAATCAAAGAACCAAACGATAAAATTTTTTCACTCAAACTAGTTAAATATTGTTCAAACAAAAAATACATAAAAAATAGATAATAAATTTAGATAAAAATAAAAACTAAATATAACTCTCTTCTAATCATATATTATTAGTCTAATATGCAATTTCAAGTGACCCATAACTTAAATTTTATGGGGGTTCTTGCCAAAGTTCATTTTTTTCTATGAAGCATTTTATCAAACAGCTTGCGTGCGACATTAATAACACCCAAAATCAATATAATCTAATCTAACAAAATAAAAGCCTAATCAAGAATCAGTAATCTATATAATACTGAAATACAAAAACCAAGTTAAATTGTTTCAGAGAGTAAGAGATTCAAAAGAAATGAGAGGAGAAAATGAGAGCATTTATGTGTGAGAGAGCAGAGCACGAGGAGAGACAAGATCTTCGGTGGTGGGAGAAGAGTCTTCGGTGGCAGAGTAGGAGAAGAGAGTGGTGGGAGAGCAAGAGAGAGCTTGGAAGAGATTAATGGCCGAAATGAAAGGAGAGGAGACAAGAATAGGAGAGCTGAGATGGTAAATTAGAAGAAATATCATATCTAGAAATATGCAGAAGAGGGACGCTGAAACTAATGAAATAATGCACATATTGGACGGTTAAAATATTAACCATCCAATATTCATCTTTATTGGACAGTTATTCATAATAACCATCCAATAAAGTCCAAAAAAAAGAGGGAACTGAAAAAATTCAAACGTATGTTGGACGATTCTAAAAACAACCGTCCAATATATTTATTATATTGGGACATTTATTTATTGAACTGTCCAATATTTTAATTTATTGGGCAGTTATAATTATAACCGTCCAATAAGACCCGTCATATATACTCATTTCTGTTGTAGTGTTTTCAAATTAAAACATGTCAAGTGAAATGAGTAAATTACTTAAAGTCTAATAGCACTATAGACCCTGAACTCGTTTATTGTGTAAATTGTTTTATCAACTTTTGAAAATGGTGTGTTCTGGCCCTTATTATTAACAAAAGTAAACTTTGACTATTAGTTGAATAGAAAATGACAAAAAAAGAAACCAAAAAATTACTAAAAAGGACCAAACTTTTTTTGGTCCTTTTCTATAATTTTGAGTCATTGTCTATAAATTTTGAGATTTTTTAGTCCTTTATTGTAATTTTTTTGTCTATACAAGCAAAAAGTTATATTTTGAGGATTATTCCATGGTTTGTGATGGATCCTTTCCATATATATTTGATTTGTCTCACTAAAAAAGTTTTAATTACTGATGGGGAACATATAAAAGATGTCAGACTCATATAACCCCTAAATTTACTTTGAGGATTATTCCATGATTTGTGTTTATGTATAATCATAAACACACTATAAAGGTTCGTATGTCCATGGATAAGGAGTTTCTCGATGAGAGGGACACAAGGGCACCAGAGCTTAAAAAAAAAAATACTTAAATAGATCAATTGATAAGACATTCCAAGATATAGTTTGTTTTGACGATTTAGGAAATTATTCTCATTTAAAACAAAACATGGAGACCGAGAGTATTATTTCTTCATATAATGGCCTATACTCACAATTTCTTTTGACATACTATGGGTGAGATTTTTTTTCTTTTATTTTTTTTAGAGAAGTCAAATGCCATTCTTTAATGTGTTTTCAAGCCATTTTTTATCAATTACCTTGATAATCATTTGGACAGGAGGCATTTAGCAGCTTTAATCATTTGGAATTATCTGAATATCCAGACTGAGAGAACTATGGTATGGCCAGGTTGTGCATAAAATATTTTGTAATGTGACGCATCTGGTGGTGCATAAATGTTCATTTTTGTCCAACATCATTTTTTTATCAACTTTACTGCAATTTCTATGTACATTGGAGGAAATGGAAGTAATAGAGCGTGATTCAATAGAAGCAGTATTTGACATAAAAAATGTGGATGACAAAGAAATGGAATCAAAGGAAGCTAGTCGGTTGAAAAAATTGACACTCACAGGGCTTCCAAATTTGAAACACATATGGAACAGAGAAGCTGCAGAAATAATCAGCTTTGGAAGTTTACAGGTTTTGAATATTGATAAATGCCAACAGCTGAAAAATTTGTTCTCTGTCTCGCTATGCTGAGACTTGACACAACTTGAGGAGCTTCATGTTGATTCTTATGGTGTTGAGGAAATTGTTTCAATTGAAGAAGGATTAGAGGAACTTGAGTTTGATTTTCGTCGATTAACACTCTTGAGGTTGATTAAATTGACACAGCTTACTGGTTTATATCCAAAAATATATACTTTGGAGTGTCCTTCATTGAAGATACTAAATGTCGCACCCCAAAACAGAGGGTGACTGGCACGGGTGCAACTATATTGTGCATTCCTGTAAGCCTTAACATGAAAATTCAATATGTTTTTTTTTTTTGAATAATCATATTGTATAGAAGTTGTAACACTTTTACTATTAACTATCATAAGAAGACTTCAACATTTTTTAAGAAATTTCGGCAAACCTTCCCTATAAATAGGATCTCCCAAAAATTTTACAACAAAATTTTTCAAAAAATACAATACCAATCAGGAGCTTAGCTCCTTCTAGCCAGCCACAATATATATATAGATCAAAATAAAACACTAACAACAATCTATGTCGAGCACTAATCTTTCTTTTAAATCAAAATACATACGGCGTATATATTTACATTAAAAGCAATAGTACCAACCAAAATTTCCGCCCAATGTAACTATATTGCCCTTTAGAGGTTGATGGTGGAATCAGCATCAGCATCAGCTAACAAATCTGAGACCAAAATAAGTTTTTCACTGAATACCATTCCCAAAGTAAAATTTTAAAATTTAAATTACAAACTCTAATAATAGTGTAAACTAAATAAAAATAATTTCACAAAATAAATTTGTAAGTCTGTAAGTCATAATCATAATCGTAAAATGAAAGTAAGTTGGAAGCAATTTATTTTTATCATGCTTAAAGAAAACTATTTATTCATACATAAATCATAGTGATATATTTGCTAGCCAAAATCATGTAAATTTTGAAAATAAATATTAGTTCACATTTAGAATTTTGAGAACTCAACATAATAGGTAACAAATGTGGACACACAGTTCACGAGGCTAAATAACCAAACGCAGCTTAGCTACCACAAAAACAATGTGAACACATAGTTCATGAGGATAAGTTGTAACATCCTGATTTTTAGATAATAAAAAAATTGTGGAATTTAGGTTTATTGAGGATAAAAAAAGATAATAATAAGAATTTATATTTTTGAGATTATTCAAAAATAATAATATGGTTAGGCATTTAATAGTGAATTAAAAATTTAGGTTTAAAATCACATAAGAAATGTTTAGTTAAGATATAATTTTAAGATTTAGAATATATAAATAATTTTTTTTGTGTGTGTGTGTGTAAGTAACAAAAAAAAAAGAGGTGGAAGGAACAAAAAAAAAACAAAGTGAAAGGTTTTTTTTTAGATCCCACATCAATTAAAAGTAGAAAGAGATGATGCCTCCTCATGTATAAAAAGAGGAAGCACGTGCATTAGGAGATAAGAAGGGTTGAGATGCAATTTGGAGGAAATTACAACTTATGACCGAAGAGTTTGAATAATTAAATTCAAACCTATAGTCTTTTTTTTATATAATTGTGGGACCCACAATCCCATTTTTATATTATTTTTCCACCCAACTCTCTCTTTTTTTCACGTTGCTCCATCCAAGGGTGTTGTTTTCTTGTTTCTTCATGTATGCTCCAACTTTCTGTTTAGATTAGCATTTAAAAATTTTTAATAACAAAATTAATTTCGTAGTTATTTCCTAAATAATATTAGCTTTCTAATAATATGATTATTTTGTAGAGCAGTAGTAGAGCAAATATTTTGATTAGGATTTTTTTATAGGATAGTTAATCTGACGATATGATAGATTAAAAATACAAGTTAAAGTTTTAGGGATATAATAAATATTATAAAATATTTCCTGGAGGTTGAAAACTCATGTTTAAAAATTTGTGAGTTAGACTCTAAATCTATATGGTTGAATTTATGTTAAATCTAAGATGCAAGGATGAATCTCTGATTATTAATATTAATTTAAGTATGAATAGATATTTTCAAGGCTATAGAATGGTGATTTGAGGCTTCAGGGTAATTCTAAAATTTTTAATTTATTTTTGGACGAATTTTTAAAATATAGATGGATGAAATTATGATACTAGAAGTGATTTGAGGCTTAAATATAGTTTATTAGGGTATGATAATTTTAGAAAAGAATTTAAAAAGTTAAATGAGGCATAAATCTTAAATTAGTGTTAATATGGATCTTAGGACTAAGACTATCTAACTCTTTAGTTAGAGTTATTTATTAATTTCATGTAAAGTTAATATATAGTATTATGGAATAATTAAGTAGATTGTATTGATAAAGAGAGTGGTAAAAGAGGAGTTGTGAAGAGGAACTTGTTCAAGATACAAGGTAACCATTATTAATGTATTGTGATGTGTGTGTATGTGATGGTTATGTATTGTTTTGTTATTTGAAAAAATTATGAATTATGAATTATTAAAAATAAATACTTGCTACATACTTGTTTGAAATTATTGCCAAGTGGTTTAAAATTTATTTTTATTTATCATGATGATGAAATATTATATTCGATTATATTTTTGTTTGGATATTTAAATGATGCATGACTTGTCAGGGTATTTTAATATATGGTATCATTAGGAATTTCTGTCCGGTTAATTATACCATGTGGTAAGCTCTCATTGAACCCAATGAGTAGTGTGTAGCTTGGTCCAACTCACCTTTGGCCAAGTGTTTTTAGCATCCAAGCATGGCGAAAGGAGGATATAAGATATAGTCATACAATTAAATACTTGTTTAGTTTATTTGGAATATTATTCGATTAAATGTTTTTGTGTGCCCACTTAGCAATCGTATGATTAGTTACATCCATGTGCATCATTACATATCAATTTTTGGTTACTGAAACTTTTAAGTTTCATTCCCCGTGGTTAATATTTTTACAGGAGCGAGTTCGGCCGAAAAAGCACCAAAGGCGTAACTTTAGTGGATGAGACACTCTTTTTCCATTGCTTCTTATTTTGGATCATGCATGTATCTAGTGTCAACTTAGGACATATCTTATTTTGTAGAGCATATAGTCTCTACCCTTTTTATTACTGCATTTATATGACCAAGAGGATCATGTCTGTCCTCTTGATTCTTGAATTGATTTGAATATCATGCTATGAGGATCCGTTCTGTCCCTCATGGTTCTAATTGCTTTTTGGTTCACATAACAATATAAAAAAAAAAATTTATTTAGAAATTGTTTGGGATTCTACCACATAAAGATAGGCTTTTACACCAACTGATGATTTAAAAATTATCATTTTTTTATATGAATTGTTTTACATTGTTTTCCAATAGGTAAAATTTTATTATAAATGTATTTTCAATTATCATGGTAGAGCTTTATTATTATGTTAATTCTTTCTACTATAATAGGCTATTTGTAAAATATTTTATTTATATGATAAACTCTTTTCTATCATAGTAGAGTTTTGAAAAGAAGTTTAGTTATTTATTATCATGGTGGAAATTTTTTACCATGATAAGGGTTTTCAAGCATGTAAAAATAATTTATTAAACTAATAATTTGTAAAAAATCGGTTTGAAAATTTTAGGGTGTTACATAAGTAACCAAACATAGCCGAAGCTATGAAAACAACAAACATAGAACACCAGTCCATGAGGATAATACTAACCAAACGCAGATTAGGCCACAAAATCAAACACAGGTACAAAACCATGAACAACAAACATGAGAATAAACCCACGAAACAAACTAGCTAGTTATTAACCATAGCATACGGGCTAATGAAACTGCCGTTAGCAACAATGTTCTATTTAAAGTCCTCTTAAAAATTACATGTCAAACATGTGAGAAGAATAATTA
>NW_026557257.1:0-25803 GCF_029017545.1 Prosopis cineraria | reverse complement strand
TAACCCAAATTAACTATTAAATTTAAATTGGGATGTTACAATCCCCCTCCTTTTAAAAATTTGTCCTCAAATTTGAAAGTTAATAACTAGTAACTACTCTTACTTAATCAAAAAGAGAAGGAAATCACGTCGCATACTGTCCTCGGTCTCCCACGTAGCATCACCTGGAGTTTGTGCCCTTCCAGATTACTTTTAACCAATCTAATGGTCTTGTTTCTTAATTGCTTGTCCTTGTAATCCACAATCCTTCTTCTGGTTCAGCTCTGAATGTCAAATTCTCCTGAGTTCAAATCTCCTCGGGTTCAATTATATGGGAAGGATCTGGTTGATACTTTTTTAATTGTGATCATGAAATACATTGCGTATACCAGCAATTTGGGGGTGGTAATGCTACTTGGTACGCTACTGGTCCAACTCATTTTAAGATCTCAAAAGGCCCCATAAACCTTGGTGTCATTTCTTAGCCTTATAGCTCTTCCAACACCCAGTACTGAGAGATTTTCAAAAATACAATGTCACCTACTTCAAACTCAAGCGTCTTCTCCTCTTATCCGCATAACTCTTTTGTCTACTTTGAGCTGGAGTAATTTTTGCTTGATTAAAGCAATCTTTTGGGTAGTCTCATCAACAATGTCTGGCCCTAAAACAGTTCTCTCACTTAATTCGTCCAACACAGTGGCGATCTACATTTTCTTTCATACAATGCCTCATAAGGTGCCATCTGAATGCTAGAATGAAAACTATTATTGTAGGCAAATTCAGCTAATGGCAAAGTGACTATCCCAATTACCTCTAAGCTCAATGGCACAAGCCCCTCAACATATCTTCAAGAGTTTGTATGGTTCGTTCCGTTTGCCCATCGGTCTGGGGGGGTAAGCAGTGCTAAAACTCAGACGAGTACCCATGGCTTCCTGTAATGACTTCCAAAAGTTTGATGTGAATCTCGGATCACGATCAGAACAAATACGATTTTGTCGGCACGCATGCAATCTCACCACTTCTCTTATGTAGATTTCAGTTAATTTTTCAAGAGAATACGTGATATTGTTAGCAAGAAAATGAGCTGATTTGGTGAGTCGATCTACGATTACCCATATAGTGTCATGACCAGAAGATGTTCTAGACAATCCTGTAATAAAGTCCATAGAAATGCTGGTCCATTTTCCACTCTGGAATATCAAGAGACTGTAGCATTCCAGCTGGTTTCTGATGCTCAATTTTTACTTTCTGGCAAGTCAAACAACGAGTTACATGTTCAGTTACATCTCTTTCATCCTTGGCCACCCCAACCACGTCTTAAGTCATGATACATCTTAGTTGCTCCTGGGTGAATGGTATATTTACTCTGATGAGCCTCCTCAGTAAGATATTTTTTCAATCGAGCATCAGTAGGCACACCACTCTAACCTTTATATCTTACGACATCATCATCGGTCACATCAAAATGTTCAGCCTTTCCAGCCCAATCTCTACCCTAATCTTATTCAAATGGTCATCCTTCTGTTGTTGCAATTCTGATTTCTTCCAAAAATTATTTTCAATTCAGTATTGTAGAGCAGCCAATGAATTCTCGACTACTTCTACATTTACTGCATGAAAACTACTCCATAATTCATGTTCTCTGACCATCATGTGAGCAAGATGCACAAGCTTCCCTGCTTAGAGCGTCGGCGACTACGTAGCTTTCCCTGGATGATACTTTAACTCAAAGTCATAATCCTTCAAAAACTCAATCCATCTGCGCTGTCTCATGTGAGCTCCTTTTGATCAAACAATATTTTAAACTTTTATGATCACTGAAGACCTCAAAAGAAGAACCATAAAGATATGCCTCCAAATCTTCAAGGCAAATACCACAGCAGCAAGCTCCAAGTCATGAGTAGGGTAATTTTTTCTCATGAGGTCTCAACTGTCGAGAGGCATAAGCCACTACTCGATCATCCTGCATCAATACACAACCTAAACCTTTCTTATAAGAAGCATCAGTATATAAGGTATAAGGAGCAGTTGGAACAGGTAAGGTGAGCACCGGTGTGGTGGTCAACCTCTTTTTTAGCTCCTGGAAGGGCAACTTCACACTCATTCGTCCAAATAAATGGAGCATCTTTCCTAGTCAACTTAGTCAAGGGCATTGCAATTTGTGAAAAACCCTTAATGAAACGACGATAGTAGCCTGCAAGACCTAAGAAACTCCTAATCTCTGTCACACTTCGAGGTTGTTCCCATTTCATCACTGCATCTATCTTACTAGGGCCACCGCTATCCCTTCTTCTGAAACAACATGGCCTAAGAATTTAACTTCTTTAAGCCAAAAATCACATTTACTCAACTTGGCATAGAGCTTGTGCTCTCTTAATATCTCTAAAACAATTTTAAGATGTCTAGCATGGTCCACCTCATCCCGAGAATAAATAAGTATGTCATCAATAAAGACTACAACAAATTCATCGAGATAAGGCCTAAAGATTCGATTCATATAATCCATGAAGACAGCTGGGGCATTTGTTAACCCAAACGGCATCACCAGGAACTCATAGTGCCCATATCTAGTCTTAAAAGCAGTTATAGGGATATCCTCTGCTCTAACCTTCAATTGATGATACCCTGATCTTAGATCAATCTTAGAAAACACCGCTGAATTGACTAATTGGTCTAACAAATCATCAATTCGAGGTAAGGGGTACTTGTTCTTGATGGTTACCTTATTCAATTGTCTATAATCAATACACAATCTAAGCCTTCCATCTTTCTTTTTCACAAACAGTACCGGTGACCCCCATGGTGATACACTCGGTCTGATAAACCCTTCTCTAACAACTCTTCAATTTGTCTCTTCAACTCAGCTAACTCCAATGGAGACATCCTATAGGGTGCCTTAGAAATAGGCCCCGTACCAGGTACGAGTTCAATCGAGAACTCAACCTCTCATTCTGGAGGCAAATCGATCACTTCAGTAGGAAAGATGTCAGGGAATTCTCTCACTACTGGAATCTGATTTACACCTTCTTCAATCTCTGCCTTAATTGAGAAGAAAATCATAAAAACTTGATAGCCCTTTCTTATACACTGTTCTACTTGAGCGGCAGACAACAACATAGAACTTTGGGACTCTACAGGAGTTACATAAGAGCTGAGAGTGACACACTCTTTTTCTGACAATCAAGTACAGCTCCATTTGCAAACAACCAATCCATCCCCACAATAACATCAATCCCAGACAAAGACAAACAAATGAGGTCTATAGTGGTCTTTCGACCCTCATACTCAACCTCTACATTTAGACATGCCTTAGCAGTCCTTACAGTCAAACCAGCAGGAGTAGAAATCTTCACATCAAAAGGTAAGGTACACACAGGCAATTTACATCTTTTCATACATTCATCAAACACAAAAGAGTGTGTAGCACCCGAATTAAACAAAGCACAAACATCATTATCAAGGATTCGGATTATACCTCGGATAGCATTAGGGTTATTAGTAGCCTTCGACCCAGAGAGGGCATACACTCGTGCTGGTACTGTAGGTCTCTGATCATTACCCCTATTCTGATTTTGATAGCAGAATCGAGCAATATGACCAGGCTTCTGGCAGATGTAACAAACCCAACAATCACCAGAATGAAACTTCCCACACTTACTGCATGCTTGATTACTAGCAGCACCGAAAGTAGGAGTAGAGGTTGCTGGGCTCCTGTAGGACCCCTGACTCCCACTCTGATTCCCTCTGTAGCTTTGGCCCTTATGGTAGTAGCCCTTCTTCTTCTGATTTCTAAAGTCTCCAAAGATTTGACTGCTCCTCTTCTCTACTCCACCAATGGGTCTGGTGTGGATAGGGGGCTTCCCATGAGGTTCTTTCCTCCTCTCTCTATCAGCTTCTAATCTAGCCTCTCTCTTCCTCCGAGAAATTATTTGAAGCTTATTGCACATCTCACTGAATGTCTTGATCTCAAAAGGGGCTAACTGTTCCCTTAGATCAGGCCTCGCCTTCTCTAGTAATCGTTCAGCCATCCACTCTGTATCTTCATGTTTTTGGAGATAAGTGGAGTATTTAGATAATTCTGAGAATTGTTTAATAAATTCATCCTCATCTAGATCACCCTGGCGGAATGCATGAAACTCAGCCTCTTTTTCTGCTCTCAGTGCAGTAGGAAAATAATTCTCGAACAATATGGCTTTAAAATCTTCCCAAGTAAGAGAGAATTCATCCTTCGGTCCTGATGTTTCCCACCATTTCTTAGCACTCTTCTGTAGTAGGAATATTGCCAGCTGTACCTTTTGAATAGAAGTGCACACAACCATACAAAAAATACTCTCCAATTGATCTATCCATTCTTCAACCACCGCTGGCTTAAGATTTCCATCGAAAGTAGGAGGATTAAACTTACGAAAAGTACTCCAG
Source organism: Prosopis cineraria (assembly GCF_029017545.1). NCBI lineage: Eukaryota > Viridiplantae > Streptophyta > Magnoliopsida > Fabales > Fabaceae > Prosopis > Prosopis cineraria. Next base: position 21,405 of record NW_026557257.1, on the reverse strand, counting down.
ATCTTTGTGATCATGGATGTCTATTGCTCAGAGTGGAGACTCACATTCTTCGGACTAGTCTCATGGTGAGAATAGGAAGGTGAGCCTTCATCAACAGATTGGCTCGCATTAAATACCTTGGTATGGCTTCCTTCTTGTTGGCCATTTCCCTCTCGGTTGGAATTCTCCTTATATTGTCTTAAAGCGGCCAACTCTTCTTCTTATCTCTTTATGCGGTCACTAAGATTATATAGTAGATCCATCATTTGTCTCATGGTTGGCTCATCCTGCCTTAGTTGTGACTGTATGGGCTCGCCCTGCCCCATTTGTTGCTGTGTGGGCTCCGGTTGTGGCAGTGAAGGTATGTCATTTCCTATTGGCTCTATAGAATCACCGACAATTTCGCCACCTCTCCTAGTTTTGGACACCATCTCTCCCCTCCTAAAGGATGGAAGTCACATATTAAGTTAACACTAACCTCAAGACAAGAAAAATAATGGAGAAGCATTATGATTTAATAATGTATATTGTCAATAAACTAGGTTAATATATAACAATTTCATAATTTATAAGAATTGGAAACATGTAGCTCTGATACCAAAATTTGTAACACACTAAATTTTTTTTTAAAAAAATAATTTAACTCAACCATAGTTGGGTTACAGTCACCCAACACATTTTTTTTATATCAATAATTTCAATATAAAATATTTTATAATTGGCTTCAACTCGCACAATACAACATTTCATATAAATTTTTACCTCCCACTGCCACTAGGCTAAATCACATTTGTCCATCCTTATACTCCCAACAAGTAAAATAAACAATTTAGTCAATTTTCAACACAAGCCAGTTATTTGGCCTTATAATCGTGCCATTTTAACCAATCCAAAGTAAACCAAATATTAAAATTACAGTCATCCAAATTGTACCAAAAATAGAAATAGTTTAAAAGGCATGATTACATTTATATATTCATATAATTGACAATAAATAAAAAAGTCCTAATATTGGCAATATAACACATTATAAATCATAAATTAAATACCCAAAGAGACAGTGGATCTATAACACTAAGCCTCTGGGACTCCTCCACGTGTCACTCGTGGCTCTTCTCCTGAAAATTGTTAACCACATAATGAGACTCAAAAGTCCCAGTAACCAAAGCCAATTTATGATAGTGTATACAAACAGTTAAGTGTGTGCTTACTAAGTGAGAATAAAAAATAATATAATTCCAACAAATATAAGAAATATTACAATACACACAAATAACCATCCTTATATCCCTCCATTAACCTCGAGCCGTAGCCCTCACTCGGTACTAAATTACCCGGCCAAAAGTAGATTAGCCCGAGCCCTTACAAGCCACCTATTGAGCTCCAATAGGGGCGTACCACGTGGCACATAAATACAAAAACAATAGCAAGTCTCCCAACACCTCCCACAATAATCAAACAAATTCATAATAATATTGCACAATATACAATATAAAAAAATTCATAATTTTCTCAATAATCACCCAATTAACATGAAGTAACACTAATCATAAATTAAAAGCATGGTTACCTTGTGGCTTTTTCAATAAATTATTTCTTAAAATTTCTCTCTCACCACAATCTTCACCAGTAATACAATCTACAAATAACATATTAGTTATAAATATTAGTTTCAATTTTTGAAACTAATAAAATAATTCTAATAATAGAATTAAAAATATAACATAATTCCTAATCTCAATCTTAATACAAATCTATAGTTAATACTATTAAGTAAAATTTTTTAACTCCTCTTTTAATTATCAATAAACATTAATAATCTAAAAATCAACTTCTAAACTAATTTCTATTATCAAAATTTTCTTTTTATTTCATAAATTCATACCTAAAATACTCAAAAATTAAAAATTGAGTCTCTAGCTTAGAATCATAATCCTATAACCATAATAATTCATTTCTCATCCCAAATAATCATCTAAACCTCAATAAATCAACATATATTTTCAGATCTAGTTTAGAATTTGATCCATAAGCCACAGATTCAAAGATCATCAATAAATTTATACTCTAGAATATTTATTATACTATTGAAAACCTCAAAAATCATATTTATTCAACATAAATTCATCTCTCTTCCAGATCTTAAATTTTCTACCACTACAAACTCAGAAACCAAAGAAGAAGAATGACTAAGAAAAATTTTAAAACACTTACTTAGTCTTGAAAAGCTTAAAATCACACCCTAAATATCCTATTAAAAACTCTTACCTTAAAAATTTAGATATTTCGCACCGGCGACTCGCGTCTCTCCGCCTCAGCTCGCGCGCAGGAAAAGAATTGAAGAAATGAAAGGAAACGGGTGAGTTTTATAAAAATTCAGTGGGTCCCACATTTTTTTAAAAATTATTTCCTCTCCCTTCTTCTTTTTTTTTATTATTATTTTATTTTACTATTGATGCGGCGGCCGAAAGCATTCACGTTTTCTTCCTTCTTCTCCCTTTTTTTTTGCATACCTTTTCCCTTTTTTTATTATAATAATAATTTAATAATAATTTTTTATTATTTTTTTAATTAATTTTTTTAATAATTTTTTTAAAATTTTTTTAATTTAGAATTATATCCTAAATTAAATTTAATAATTATTTTCTACTAATTTTCTTACCTCTAAATATTATTATTTATTTTTTTTAAATTTTTATTAACCCAAATTAACTATTAAAATTTAAATTGAAATATTACACTTCCAATGTACTCTTCAGGGCTAGCCAATCATGATGTTAACAAGACTACGATTGATGTGTCGAGAGCCCTGTTGTCGTTGCTACTCCACTTACTTCAATCCAAGAACAAGCAAACGAGAGAAGGAATGAAGGGAAGAAAGGGAGAAGAAAGAGGGGTATTTTTTAAAATTATTAAAAAATATTAAAAAATGATGAAACTCATTAAAAATATTAAAAAAATCAAATGTGGCCCCATTAACTATGAAAACTAAAAGAATAGATGATAGGATGATAGAATGAAAATCTTAATGATTGAGGGATATAAATGACCTTCTTTTAACTTTAGGGGTGACTCTAACCCCTTTCATTTAATTGAAGAGCATTTTAGACCCTTAATCTCAAAAAATATAATAAAAAAATATTAAATAAGTCTCACTATTATATTTTATTATGAAAAGATTGTTTTAAAAGATTCATGTGAGCCTCACTAATGAATTATTAAAGCTAGGGGCATAGAGGATACAAATCTGTGGTTGAGAGATAAAACTAACTTTAAATTAAGTTTAAAGTTATTTGTGAACTTTCGTGTATGATTCAGAAATATAAATAGCTGTTAACCCTTGAATAAACCATGAGGAATAATTCATTTAAAAAAAGTTTAACTTAAAGGAATGTACTTAGAATCGCTTCGTCCCTAGATTTTGCGAGGGTAGAAAATGCACCCTTTTCAAATCAACCACGAGCCTCCCTCTTTTCTTTTCTTTTGTTTTTATTTTTTTATTTTTGGGTAGGTGAATCTCTCTTTACTTCCACGACACATACTGCTACAATATTCTTTAGGTAAGTAACACCCCTTTTGTTTATTGGAAAGATGAAAATTAGGGACCCCCTCATGCCATTAATTATAAGTAAAAATCTTAAATTATAAAAATATCAATAATAGATTATGATCCTTACTTGAAATTAAAAACATACATAAATTTACCAAATTTTCCTTCACTTGAAAAATAAAAAAATGACACTGTCAAAATTACTATCATGGGATGAAAATATTGTTAATATCAGTTGAGAAATCAAGACATAATAATTGGGAATGTAATGTTTTCTAGTATAAAACTAAAATTCACTTCTAAAACTTTTCAAGGACATTTGTGAATATATAACAGTCACTTAAAAATTTTTTAAAGTTACTTATGAATATGATGAATTCAATTATTTATGAATTTTTATACTTGTTAATATATAGGTACACTACTTAAAAAAAGAAACTATTAAAATTATCATAGGATGAAAAGATTGTCGATCTTAATTGAAAAATTAAGGAACAAAAGTTGAAAATAGATTTTTTTCGAGTATGAAACTAAAATTTACTTTTAAAATTTTTTAAGGACACTTGTAAAAATACAATAGTCTTTTAAAAATTTATTAAAGTCACATTTAAAAAGCATTTTAGACTATTAACATTTTTTAATTTCAAGTAAGGACCATAGTTCACTATTGAAATTTCAACAATTTAGGACCCTTAGTTATAATTAATTGATTTAGGAGGTTCCTGATTGTCATTTTATCTTGTTTTTGTGGCAATACAAAGCACCACCAATTATTATAGTGTAGGTAATTTAGACAGCCCATCTTATAGAAGTCAAGGTTAATTCGAGCTTGTTTGATAAGCTTGAACCATAAAAAGCTTATCTGGATAAGTTGAATTCGAACATATCTAACATTTTGACATATTTATGCCCCAAATACATGAATTATTAAATATTTTTTATTTTAAGGCAAATTCCAATTTTTGCCTTACAAGGAACTATTGTTGTTGTTATAAAAAATATATATATAATACACTTCATGAACACCTAAAAAATATGGAAGAATCAATTTTATACGAAAAATGTTGGTCATAAAATTTAAAAATCAAGATTATTAAAACACATTTTTAAAATTATTTTAAGATAATTTGTAATTTAAAAAATATAAAAATATATCAATATGAAACTTTTAAATTTCTTAAAAATATCTATAACAATATATATATATATATAAATATATAAATTCTAAGGAATTAAAAAAATGCAAAATGTGAGTATTATCTATTGTGGGAGCTTTATTTGGGGTTTCAATGATAAAGTAAAATTTGTTTCAACATTCATGACTGAGGCCTTTCCATTCAAACGAACCTTAATGCTTGCAATGTATGTAATATTTGGGACTGATTGTCAACTCCTCTAGAATTGTGTTCTTTGCAGTGTGCCTGACTTGATTTATTCATGAAATCATTGAAACCTTTACATCCAAGGTTGGGTTTTCCCTAACCTTTACTCCTCGATGGTAATTGTGTAGTTGATTTTCTAGCAGCTGATACTCTTAAATGAATGAGCCCTATGAGCATGTGGGGTGGGTCTCAACACCATCACTCTCTTTGTCCTTTCTCCTAATAAGCTTAGATGTGATGGAAGCTTTGATTATTGAGGCGGATACTTCGAGTCGAGCTACCAAGATGGGTGTTGGTTAATGCGTTTCTCTTTTTGTAGTTGTCTTTTTAACTCTCTTGTTTTTTTTTGTTCCTGCTTTGTTGTTGCTGTTTCCTTTTGTTCCTGGACTCTTTTTTATGATTCAATAGAAGTATCCTTAGCCCCCCTCCCCCAAAAAAAAAATTCTAGGGAATTAATTAATGTGTAATGCAAATGCATTCAAGTGTTTGGGAATGATACTCGTCGTTTGGCGCCACGTAATCGAATGATGACCAACAGAGATATATATATATATATATATATATAACTGGCCATGTGACGCCAGGAATCTCCCTCCACAACTTGCTCATTGCCTTTGCCCACTCGGCGACGGCAAAGAGACACTAAACAAAACATGACAAACAAACCAGAAATGGATCCAAGAGCAACAGAGCAACAAAAAGATCAGGTCAAAAAACACAGCAAGCAAAGTGATTCTCCCTCTCGACTCAGTTACACTAATCATACTTAAACCAGTCTAAAACCAGCATTGAACTTGTATATATATGAACTCAAGATTGTCATGAAACAAATTAGCGAAACTTCCTACCATCATTATAGGTCACGAGTGTTAGATTATTTATTATTTGGTTTACCATTACCAAGTGAAATGATCTGCTGCTGGTGATTTATTTTAACAATGTATTCTATAGATTTAGCAGGTGTGATGCGAGAGATTCATGGAAAGTAATTAGTTACGCAATGTAATGTATGGACGATGGCAGAAACGGAAAGAAAAACTTTTTTTAAAAAAAAAAAGAAGAAGAAAGAAACTATATCAAATTGTATGAGATCTCACTAATCAACTCCATCTCTTAATCCTTAATTAGGCTCTTTCTTGATCTTCATCCTTGTGTCGAACTCCAGCGTCAGTTGAAATCACATCCTCTTTCTTCTCCCTCTCGTTAAGTTTCCGAAGAGCTTTCTCCAAATCATTTTTTAGTTCTTCAAACTTTTTCAGTAACTTTCGAACTCGACGTCGATGATGGTGGAGGACCATCCTTAACCGCATTTTCTCGTCCATAATATTCACCATCCTAACTCGAACTAGTTGCAATTTTTTTTCACACTCCTTAAATTGCATTACCACCACGTGCGCTCTTATTTATAGACCTCTTGATTAGGGTTTTATTCCCTTTTCAAATTCCCATTTAAATTTGAGATAATATTGGTCTTTGAAAATTAATTAATTATTATTATTTTCAGTTCAAATTTTATATTTTCAATGTCATTTCAGATATCTAATCTAATATTTATATTCAACCTTAATTTTTTAAATTTTATTTTTTATTAAATTTTATTTTATTTAAACAATATAGTTTAGCTTTATTTTATATTTTATTTGAAAACCAATTAAAATATTCAAATAATTTTTTTTTATTTTTCAAAGAAAAAGTTTCATAAATTAACAATAAATAATTCAATTATACATTTAAAAGAAAGCTATAGTTATTAAATATTCATTAGCTAACAATAGATTAGAGATTTCACACGTCGGTTAAATTTATTATAAAATTTATTTGGTAAATTATAAAAATTAAATTTCATCATACTTGTATTGATATATAAGACAAAACCTTAAATATATGCAAATAAAAAAATTAGATATATAAAGTTGATTTAAAAAAATATGGTATATAATAAGAATATTCAGCTGCCGATTTCAACACGTGGTGCTTAATTGGTGAGCGGTTGGAAATTTAGATTTTTAATTAAATTTATTTAAATATTTTACCATAATCACCATAATTTGTTGGCATCAGAAAGAAATGTATTTAGGTCTTGTTTGTTTAAAATTAAAAAAAATAATTTTTAGGTAAAATGGTATAATATGGGATAAAATATAATTAGGTTTAATTTAAGATATTAAAATTATCCAATAAAAATATTTAAATAAGGATATTGATCCATTAAATTAGCTTTAATTATTTATTTTATTATTATCTTAGATATCGGTATCTTTAATATTTAATTTAGATTTAGGATTTGGGATTTGAATTTAAATAAAGATACTTCAAATCCCAAATCATAAATCTAAATTAAATATTAAAGATACCGATATCTAAGATAACAATAAAATAAATAATCAAAGCTAATCTAATATATCAATATCCTTATTTAAATATCCCTAATGAATAATTTTAATATCATAAATTAAACTTAATTATATTTTATCCCATATTATATCATTTCTCAAAGATTTTATAAAAAAATATTTATTTCATAGAAAATTTATAAAAATCAAACATTATTTTATATCTAATTACTATAATAATAGAAAGGTGATTACTAGTTAGTTATTTTTAAATTTTATGATATCTTGCTCAATTTTATTTTATAAAAATAATTATTATTATATTATTTTAAAAATTTATGATATTTTTATACATCCTACTTCTTTAAAACACTTTCTCTTATCAAGGAATGAGAAAAACCAAACCAAAATCAAAAACTGAATCCAATTGTTATTATTTGATTAGGGCTATTTAGTTTTTTGGTCCAATTCAGTTTTTTTTAATATTTTAATTGATTAGTTCGATTCGACTAATAAGATTTAAAATCAAATATATCAAACCAATCAAATTATTATTATTATATCTATATATATATATTTGTAATTTGTTAATTTATAAATTATTTTTAGTTTATTAATTACTTTATTTTATTTTATTCTTTTTAATTTTCTATTTAAATAAAAGTAAATTTATAATATGATAAGTTAAAATCCTAACCCCTCATTAAATTCAGCTACTATCACTTTATAAACCTAATTTTATATATAGGCCTAGTCTATTTTAGTAGAAAAAATAATAAAATTAGTCTAAGTCCAAGTAATCTAACATGAAACTCAAAATTAAATTAACTGATCAAACCAAATTGTCAAATTTTAGTTCATTCTTTGTTCAATTCAATGTGGTTCATATTTTTAATGTTCGGTGGATTGGTTTTACACACTTTGATATCAAATTGATCGATGCTCACCCCTACTCTCATATACCGTATTTGATTATTTTAAAAAATTACTCAAAGAATTTCAGAAAATAATTATAAATTATTTTTTATTCTAATTATTCTCAAAAGTTTAAGCAAACATCATAAAACTTAAAAAATAGATTTAAAAAAATAAATAATTTTTTTATAAAATAAGTTAAAACAAACGGGTTTATAATTGATATTTAATCATTGTTATTTTTTTTTTGCCAACCATTTTTATTGTTATATCATGCATTTAAATTTTTTTATATAACATTTGATCAATTTTCATCCCAATCACTTATAATATAATTTTAATTTATAATAATATCAACATGTTTTTATCCTAGTTGATTTTGAAAGCATTCCATCATGTACAAAAAATATAGGAAAAATGACAAATTAATTTTACGAAATGGTATAATTTTTCTAGAGTCTCAAGGAATGTTTCTGTCATTAAGAAATTATAGCAAATGACACTTCTACTCTTTATTCATATTAAAAAAATTTGTAATTTTTCATTCATAACTTTTGTTCATATATTAACAACTTTTATTGTTAAATTCACAACAATTCAATAGTCATTCATAATTTTATATCTGCAGGTCCTGATATACATCAGGTGTTAAAAATTCATAATTTTTCATTTACAGCTTCTTTTTTTTATTAACAGTTTTTATTTCTAAATTTACAATAATTCAATAGTCATTCACAACTTCACATATGTAAGTCTTGATATGCATCAGGTATTAAAAATTAATAACTTTTTATTTACAACTTTTATTTCTAAATTCATAATAATTCAATACTCATTTACAACTCCAGGGATTTTTATTTTGGTTGAGAGCAATTTGATCATTTCTTTTAATTCTCCAATGACAAAAAATTCCACGAGACTCCAAGAAAATTATGCCATTTCATGAGACCAATCTGTCATTTATATAATTTAAATAAATTTTTCTATCATTTTTTCAAAAATATATGTTACTAAAAAAAATGGAAAACATACCGTGACCTTATGCATATTATTTTCACATGTGTCCTTTTTCTTCTTCTTATTCTTTTATTCTTTCCTCAGATTTAAACTTTTTTTCTGTTGGCCTGAGCTTTAAACATTCATGAGTAGTTTCAAATCCTTGCAATGGGGAATTCATGTTTATTATAGTTTTTTTTTTTAACCATCCATGTTAAATATAGTTAGGAAAATAAAAAAAATGTTTATTCAAGACTGAATATAGTAATAAAAAAAAGGAATTCACTACTCTTGTTATTATCAATATTAATTATAAAATTTATAATAAATTATATCATTTAGAATGATAAATAATGCAGAATATTCTTCCCATTTTATATAACACGAAAGTTCACTTCATTTTATAATAAAATCATAAGCAAATAAGAAGAACACAAATTACTCGTGCATTCACGGTGTCATGTCTTTTATTTTATTGTTTCATTATTGTTGTTATTGTTGGCCAAGTTAGTAGCAAATTATCATAAAAATCTTAACAAATAATAACAAGGAATTCAATATATAATCTATAAAAGAATTTAAAAGGCCCTTTTAAATACCGTTTACGTAAAAAAATTTAATAATATATATGTATGCAATAAAATCATTCTTTTAATATTTACTTTTTAAAATAAAATCAACAGGTGATTGTGTGATTATGATAAAATCATGATGTTTTTAATTGCAAATAAAATCATGCTTTTAATATGACACAGCTTCCAGAAATGAGAGGCTTCCAAATGTGCTCTGAAAAGTCCTCCCCTCGCGCCCCATGGTTCAATATCACAATATGCATGCATCATGCTTTTAATGTTGATTTTTCTCCAATCAAATTTCAAACACTTGAATATTATAATTATAAGTATAAGTATAAGTATAAATATAACTCGTTGCATTTAACTAAATAATGAAGTGAGGAAAACAATTACTCAATTGTTAATATTTAATTTTAGAAATGATAAATCAAATCTTTTTTTTCTCTTGTCACCACCCTTATCCGCACGTCTATAATCTTCACCATCTTAACTCAAACTAATTGCAAATTATTTTTCACACTATTAAAGTGCATTGCCACCACAAACCCTCTTATTTATAGACCTCTTGAATAGGGTTTTATTCCTTTTTTAAAATTGCATTCTTGGTTAAATTTGAGATGATATTGATATTTCATGATTAATTAATTATAATTAATTTTAGTTCAAATTTTTTATTTTCAATGCCTTTTCAGATATCGAATCTATTAGTTATATTCAACCTAAAGTTTTTAAATTTTTATTTTATTTCAACAATATTGTTTCGTTTATTTTATACTTTATTTTAAATAAATTAAAATATTCAAATAATTTTTGTTTTGATTTTTCAACTGAATAGTTTCATGAATTAACAATAAATAAGTTAATTATACATTTATAAACAAGCTATAGTTATTAATTATTCATTAACTAACAAAAGATTAGAGATTTCACTCGTCAATTAAATTTATTATAAATTTTAATCGGTAAACTATAAAATTTTAAAATTATAAAGATCTGATGAGGATATTTTCTTCAATAAAATTGATATATAATAAGAAAATTCAGCTGCTAATTTCAACATGTGGTACTTAATTGGTGAACAGTTGGAAATTAAAAGTTTTAATTAAATTTATTTAAAAATTTTACCATAATTATCCTAATTTGTTGGCATCAAAAAGGTATGTAATAACAAGGAGAATGACAAGTAAAGACCTTATAAGAATATTAGTGTCAAATTAAAAATTTTTCAACAGTAATGTTCCCAAATTCAATATTCATTCTCCTAGGTTTTAGTACTAAATTTTTTTATTTGGTATTAATATTTTACAAAGTCCTTACTTGTTATTCTCCTTGATTGTTGATATTTCGTCATTTTTATTGTTATATGGTGCATTTTATTTTTTTTATATTAAACATGTTTTATCCTGTTTGATTTTGGAAGCATTTTATTATGCACAAAAAATATTTATAAAACATATGTTACTCAGAATTTTTGTGTGGAAAACGTGCCATGGCCCCCTTGGGCTTATGCATATTATCTTCACAGGTCTTGTTTTTCCTCTTCTTATTCTTTTATTCTTGGGGAAATTATGAAATTTGTGATGATATTTAACTTCTTGTATTTTTTTTTTTTGGGCCACTGAACTTCTTGTATATTTAAACTTGTGAATTTTCAAAGCAGAAGAGAATTTTTTATTTGCTTTGGTTTTCAACATTATTTGTAAATTAACAGTTTAATTCAATGTGATGAGATGTGATTAGAGAAAAGGACTTTTGCACATGTAACCCATTTAATATGACCAAACAAAGATAACAATCTAACATTTCAAATATTTAGCAATGTGGCTGGATTAATATATTAGTTAAATTAAAATGATAAAAATGCCCCTTCTCCTCAAATTTGAAATATATTATGCCCACGAAGCTAATTGTAAAGTATTCAAAAGTATTCAAAGATTGGATATATGATTGTAAATGGGCTACAACTATAACCATTTAGTTATGGGAGTTTTGTTATTCTATTACACAAGTTTTTTATTTGTTTTGGGGATAAAAGAAAAAATCTCATCCCAATTGATTATAAATGGGCCACATTTCAAAATTTTTAAAAACTTCTTCTATAATTTTTTGTTAATATATTTTTTAAGGCCATTGGGCCAATTTACTCTTAGAAAAAATACAGGGTATTTGATTAGAGCTAATTTTATATTTTAATATTTGTTATTTCTTAATAATTATTTTTAAAATCCTCTTCTATAAATATTATTTTCTACTGGTCCTTTTTTATCATTTCCCTCTATTCCTCGATTAGATAACGGTAGTTGGGCTGGCCCATTTCATTGGACCAGATTTAATAACTTCAAGCCCAAATAATGACAGTTGCGTTGTGCTTTCCCCTCTTTTAGCCCAACACAACCTCCATGGATAATTGGCAAACAATGTCTTAAAAGTTCTGGAAAGGAAAACTTAACATTTGATTTTTATAATTTGCGTGATTACAGTTCCAAGCCCCTCTCTCTCTGTTTTTTTTTTCCTTGTTCGGTCTGCAACATTAGTCATATTTTCATAAGAATGTCAATGTGACACAAATGATATTAAAAATACTAACATATTATTGATATTATTAGTTTAGTGACAAAGTATTAAATTATTGTTGAGATGAACTTTCTAATAAAAAAAAAAACTTTAAACGTTCATGAATAGTTTCAAATCCTCACAATAGGGAATTCATGTTAATTATAGTTATGAAAATAAAAATAAAAAATGTTTATTCAAGACAGAATATAGTATTAACGAAAAAAAGGAATATACTTATCTTATTATTATCAATATTAATTATAAAATTTATAATAAATTATATTATTTAGAATAATAAATAACGCAGAATGTTCTTCCCATTTTATATAACACGAGAGTTCACTTTATTTTATAATAAAATCATACACAACTAATAAGAACACAAATTATTCTTGTATGCATGGTGTCATATCTTTTATTTTATTTTATTGTTTCATTATTGTTGTTATTGTTGGCTAAGTTAGTATCAAATTATCATAAAAACATGAACAAATAATAATAATGAATTCAATATATAATCTATAAAAGAATTAGAAAGGCCCTTTTAAATATCATTTACATAAAAAATTTAATAATATGTGTGTGCATAATAGAATCATGCTTTTCATATTGAATTTTTTATAATAAAATCAACAAATGATAATAATAAAATCATGATTTGCAAAAAAAAGAAAAGAAAAGAAAAGAAAATCATGCTTTTAATATGTCCTCAGAAAATTCCTCTTCTCGTGCCACGCATGGTTCAATATACATGTATCATGCTTTTACTATTGACTTTCCTCCAATCAAATTTGAAACACTTGAATATGATAATTATAAGTATAAATAGAACTCGTTATATTTAAAAAAAATAACGAAGTGAGGAAAAAATTACTCAATTGTTAATGTTTGATTGAAGAATTGGTAAATCAAACCCTTCAAGCTTAAGTTTTTCCTTTCTCCCTTCATCATTAGCTTAGCTCCATTAAAATCAATTTTCTAATCAAATCTCAACACCTAGCCTTTTCTTTTTCACTACATTGTTTACTTAAATGTAATGAGTTATAATTATATTTATGCTAAAATTTAAACGCTGAGATTTGATTATAGGATGAATTGTAATGAACGCAAGCCAGTAGACCTATGTTTTGTTATTTTGCAAAAGGTGGAATGCAATTCACAGTATTATTTTAATTATATAGCATATAATGCAAATACTGCATTCTTTAAAATATGCATGTGTCAATATTTGTCCTGTCTAGAAACAAGCTAATGGGAGGCCAAATAATAATTCAGTGAGAGCAGATATTCTTGTTAAATCACTACTACAAATCTGCAAATATAAGATGCCTCATATAAAACGATTGTAAGAAATTCATCCTAATCGACAATTGGTTCATAATTACAATCATTGTTCAACATTTATCCTAAAAATATAAGAGGCCTCATATAAAACGGTTGTAAGAAATTCAACCCATTATTTTTATCCCAAAAATTGTCCCTAATCCTGGCGCTATACTGATTGTAAGTTAGAATTAGATCAACAATACAATAAAAATTCTTCCCTCATTTCAACATTTCTTGCAACTTAATTTATGCCAGTTTTTGAATTTTTTTTATTGTACATATATATCTTTTTTTATTGAAGATAATTTTATTCGAAATATAGTCATGTGTGATATCTCCCTCAACATGATTAATAATTCTTGATATCTTTAATTAAAAGCCGAACTGTTACTTTGCTATTTTATTCATACAATTCATAATAAAGTTTTTATGATTTTATATTGTTTGTTTAATTCATTATTGATATAAATTAGAACAATGTTAGAATACATCATATATTTTATTACCATGGTTTTTAAAAAATATAACACATTTATAATAAACACTTCTTTATGTAACTTTTCACAAATTTGAGCAAGTCAAACTCCAGTTGTTTGGTAAATAAGTTAGTTATAATTTTTTATAGAGTAAAAATTAGAGTACAAAATACTGATCATCCATTTAAATTTGTTTAATTTTATAAAGGTTCAGGCTTAAAAATTAAGATTTTTTTATGTAATTAGACTTTTAAACCTGCCTTATAAAAATGAGTTTGGGCTTGAGCGGCTTCCTAAGCTTTTTTTTAAAAAAATAATATTGAAACATACAACTTAGAGAGTAAATCATTTAATTTAGCTAAATTGGGATGAGGATAATTGAGGTAAATGCTGATTTCTTAACAGTGAGGGATGGATTTATAAAGGTCATTACCTGTAAATTCGGTTTTAGCCCCATTAATGTTAGATACTTGACCATTGCCTCTATAATCTCTTTCCCTTCCTATATGAACAAAGTAGCTTGCTAATTAAAAAGATATTATAAAACTTGAGTCCTTTTTGAGCTTATCATTAATACTGAAGACGGTTAAAATGATGAAAAACTAGTAAGAATAAAGGGAGTGATTGATAAGACCATGCACATAAGATTAGTTTACTTCACTTTTATACATAATGGCGCCACTCACAAATGATGACAGCATCGTCAACTAATAGAGTAATAGACTTGCTTTTGAGGACCGCAACCTTTTATTTTCAGATGAAGACTAGGGAAATTTGGATTAATGAAGATTTTTATGTTCATTTTAAATTTAGAAAAATATGTTTTATTTATTTTCTAAAATATTATAAGGATTTGGATTTGTTTGATTTATTTTAAATTTTAAAATACTTTAATTAATTTATAATTTCATAATGTTGAATTTTATTTTAATTTTTTTGAAGAACAGGCTAATGGCCCCAACTTTGAGCTTTTTTTTTTTAATTGTGCACTAGTATTTTCTTGTTAGAAGTAATCTTTGAATCATTTAAATAAGAGTTGATCTTAAAAATTGTCAATTTTAAAAAAACTATCAAACCGAGCTTATGAATACAAACCTATAAGAGTTGGGGTAGCACTTTTACTAACTCTAAACAAAATAAATAATAGAGACTTTTTCTTGTTTTCAAACATACATATTACTTCAATTGTTAACACTTTTACTTAATTGTATAAAAAAGTTAAATTTACCATCTCGCATCATTATCTAATCTCTCTCCAATCTAACAAATTTTAAATAATTAAGTATGCTAATATTTAGATAAATATTTTTTTAAAATATTATATTAGAAGCAATAAAATTTAAACTAAATTAAACATGTGTTATATTGATTAATTTATCCTTATTATATTAAATTCATAATTTATCAAATTTCTTTTGCATCTATATTTAAAATATCATTTAACCCAATCTATGAAGTTAAAATGTAAACAAATTACTACATAAATAATTTCACATAACTAAATTTTTTTAAATAATTTTAAAACTAAAAATGCATTGAAATTATTTTTGGTAAACTAAATATTTTTTAAATATTTCATTAATGATTGTGTAGATGTGCTGAACCTTCTCCTCATAAAATTAGGAATTTCATCCACATGTAAACATTATTATACAGGCTCATTCTCTCTTCTATAGAGACTAAAATTTATCTTTGAATCTTATATTTAAAAGGGCAAAGTCTTGCACTCACTTTTTGGCCAAGTTTGCTTTGAATATATTATGTAAGTTTTAATTTTTTAATCAACCCCTGCCTTATTGTTTGAAGGCAGTGGATGATGATAAGAGGGTTATTTAGTAGGTTTTCTTACAAGCTATTTTTGGTTCTTTTATTTATTTTGTATTCAAAAAAAAAATTACATTAACGTTAGAAAGGGCTATTTTAGTGTGATACTAAGTTGCTAACTACATAAACTTAAAGAAAAATAACAATTAAGAACTTCTGTATGAAATTTATATTAATTAAGGATTAGTTATTGTCAAAATTTAAATGGATACTTGTTAATTTAAATTAGTCTTTTATCAACAAGTATTCATTCGGGTTTTATAATAATTCATTTTAAATTAACAACAATCCATTCAGATTTGTTTTTTTTTTTCGAGTTTTGATAACAAATGATTCTTAATTGATATAAATTTTATATAGAGGTCATTGATTGCTATTTTCTCTAAACTTAAATAATGTTGATATCATATTACATAAAAATGTGAGTAGTTGTAATAAAAACTTATAATTCTTTACCATTTAATGATATATTATTACTAATGCACATATTTTTTCTAGAATTTGTCATCTCATGTGCTCCATAAAGTTGTTTTAATAATAACATCATGTTATTTTCTTCCATTTCAAAAATTATTTTATAGTCCTATAATTTTGATAAGGAAAAAGACTTTTCCCAGCTGACCGTAGAAAAATTCCTATGATTTTGGATAATGCAAAATGGATAAAAAAGGAAATTCCTGAAAAATGGGAGGCGGTAAAAAAACGTGAGAGTAGATAAACAAACAGGAAGAGGTGGTCTATATTTATTTCAATCTGATCCGTCGCTTTCAATCTCAACCCTGCACTAAATTTCCTTTGGGTTTCTGAAGAATCTCGATTTTTGCTAAAATTTCTACAATTGCCTCAAACTACGATTTTTAAAATAGACCGAACAGAGAGAAAGAAATTGTTTTTAGCGTACGTCCTACTAAATTTTACTAACTTCCATTCAGAGTTCACCTTCTGCTCAGTAGGAGCTCGTTGTAATTCCTAGTCATCAGTGTTAGGTGAAGTTCTTCTTGTTTTCCTAAAATTTTCTCGTTATTTATTTTTTAGTTTGGAATTTAATTTTCCTGTCGAGACTTTTCCCCCTGGTTTAGGGCTTCAAACAAAGCAGTAAGCGAAGAAACATCAGTGTTGCTGCTTGGTTGCGTTGATTCACGAAGTTATTTCAAGCTATGAACTCTCCAACCCATCCCCCTTCATCTTCCTCTTCTTCTTCCTCGTATGCGTTTCGTCCTCCTCCATTCCTCACTCATGCTTCTCGTAATTGCAAGTTTCCTCTGTAAGTATTCCTTTTGGCGCCGGAAATTTATATTAAGAAGTTAGGAATTTTATATTCATAAGCTAGATGGTTCCCACTTGTTTGTGCGTTGTCATTTCCTTAGTTCTTGTCATGTATTTTGTAGGGAATGAGTATATTCTTTTGACTATTACCAACTGACGGGATCTTCTGATCTTAATTTTGAAATGTTAGTGCTGGCTTTTTCATGTTTTAACTACTGAGATTTAGTGCTTCTCCGTCAAGCTGCACGTTTTCTATTGGAATTAATGTTGTTGACGATTGGCGGATTTTCTGTACTACAATGCTATGCAATTTACTGCCAATTTCTATAGAAGATTTTGTCTGTCTTCTTCAATGCTATAGTTTTGTTCGAAAATTAGATTGATGATTTGCTTCCCACTATTCATTCAAGCTCAATTATTATTGCTTTCCTGTTTTTTCCCAATATTTTTGTGTTGTTAGTTATAACCCCCTCAGTTCATTGTTCCTGGTATTTCACTAGTTTGGTTCAATCTTATCGCCAGAAGCACTCTTTTAACTTCATTTAGTAAATTTCTATGTCAAATATTTTACTATCAAATCTCAAGATCAATAAAATATTCTCAAGGTCTTAATATTCATTTTTCCACAGGTTGTTGCCACAGGCAATCCGTACTTCCCAAAAGATGTATCGCTGTTCTAGGGCCCATATGGAGGCTCCTATTAACGCTAGCCCCTCAAAAAATTACATAATGACCAGATGTTCTCATGGATGGTCTGGCGCACAAGCTTTTTTTTCCAAGCAATCAATCAACAAGCACTTGTTGCCAGCGGGAGCTTTATCAACTTCAACAACTCAAACTGTTTCTGGTACACCTCTTGTTGGCGACGATAAGATTGGTGTACTATTGCTAAACCTTGGAGGTCCAGAGACTCTTGAAGACGTGCAGCCATTTTTGTTCAACCTTTTTGCTGACCCAGTAATATTCTATCTTTCATGCACAAGACATCTAGGCTGAACTCCCTTTTTTATAAAATAATATTCAACCTCTTTAAATTGATATTAATCTAAAATTTTCTATTTCTTATTCATTATTATGTAGGATATTATACGGTTGCCAAGGTTGTTTGGTTTCCTTCAAAAGCCGTTGGCCCAATTTGTGTCTGTTTTAAGAGCACCAAAGAGCAAAGAAGGCTATGCTTCAATTGGTGGTGGCTCTCCTCTTAGACGTATAACTGATGCACAGGCATGGCACTCAGAAAACATGATTTTCATCTTAATTAGTAAAAGTAATTAGTAATTACTATTGCTTTACTCTGAACTTGTCAAATGCTGCATTGGAGTCTGGAGAACTTGAAATTTCAGTTTATCAATGAGTGAACTATATATGTTGGTAAGATTGTTCATATGCCTAATGTATGTGGTTGATCTTTCTTCAGTTTTCAAAGTATTAATAATTTATAAAGTGATACACAAGCACAATAGTTGATGGTGAAGAATTGTAGAGCTTACTAAAGAAGTCAGCTTTGAACTTTTATTCTCCAAGCTCCTCACTGTTGAAGTTAAGCTTTCTTACGTGCATTTATTATTGAGGCTGAATCACTTCTCTCATGACAAATTTAAAATTGTTGATTTGTGTACTTTCAATTTTTTTTTTTTTTTTTGTAATCTCATCTATATTTCAATTAATTCTTTCCTGCCATTTCAAGTAAACTTTTGAATTTTTAACCAATCTGTGGAGAGAACGATGTTCAAATCCTTACCAATGAAATTGAACATTATCTACGTGTTTAATGCTATCTTCCGCAGGCTGAAGAGTTGAGAAAATCTCTTTGGGCAAAAAATGTTCCTGCAAAGGTTTATGTTGGCATGCGTTACTGGCATCCATTCACTGAAGAAGCTATTGAACAGGTATTGGTTAACTTGATTTTAGATGACAAAATAAACACTGAACAACATTTTATTGAATGTTTGCTACTTTTGAATCTTCTACCTTTTTATTGTTATATATCTAAGTTAAAACTTGTTGCTGCAAGATTCATCTTTTAAAGGGAAAGCCCGTAAAATTTTTTACATATGATGTCATCACATGTTGCTTGATATACTCTTAAGTTTTAACTCAAATATTAACTGGTTGAACATTAGGTATATATAAACTTTGATGGCTTTGATGCAGCTATTGCTTTTCGCCATATTGATATTCCTTTGTTGATACCTTATATCTGAGTTCTATGCTTAATTATTTTTCAGAATGATTCAATCTAGTTCAAAATAATATGAAGTCCTATTCTACTTTGCCAAAGTAACCAACACAATTTTATTTGTACTTTTCTTTTTGGGATTTCATTTCTGTTTGATTATAGTATTCCCCCCCTTCAAAATATACTGTGTAGATTAAAAGGGATGGAATTACAAAGCTTGTTGTTCTTCCACTTTATCCACAATTTTCAATATCAACCAGCGGTTCGAGCTTACGTCTTCTGGAGAGTATATTCCGGTAACCACTAGAAAATTTGTTATCACATCATGATACACCAAAGATATAGACTGACATTCTGTTATAATTGTAAATTATTAAATATTAAACTATTCTTCAGTGAGGATGAGTATCTAGTCAACATGCAGCACACTGTAATTCCTTCATGGTACCAGCGTGAAGGATACATAAAGGCCATGGCAAATTTGATTGAAAACGAGTTAAATAGTTTTGACAACCCTAAGGAGGTACTGTATCTTTTATGATTTAGTGATTCAGATGAAAGGACTATGTTCTGTGGTATTTTTTCTGTTAGCATTGTCATATTTTGTTGAAATATTGACAGCGTAATTTATGTAGTCAACATCGTAGTTATGCCTGGGTGAGCTGTGTTATATTTTCTGTTAGCATTCTGATATTACTGAAATAATGACAGCATAATTTATGTAGCCAGCCACATCTCAGTTATGTCTGGGTATAGTGATTTTTTCCTGTTAGCATTCTCATATTTTATTGACATAATGACATCCTAATTTATGTAGTTAAAATGCCTTGTCTATTTCTGGTTAAAATAACAGCCGTACTAGTAACTCATAACAGCCATACTGGACACTGGTAGCTGATAACAGTACGAATTGTAACATGGCCTTTTGAGGTGTTCGAGATATTCTGAAATGCAATATGCTAACCTTTTTGGTTGGTTTTTTATGAGAAAAAATTGTGCCTATCAACAAAATATGGTTGTTCTCTTATTTCCTTACTCGTCGTCGTAAGTTTTTCCTGAGGAATTCTTGTTATGCTTGTGCTTGTGCTTGGGAGTCATTTGATTGTCTGCCTGTATCCCTGTTATCCTTAGTAATTGAAATTCTGATAACAGGTGGTGATATTCTTTAGTGCGCATGGAGTTCCACTTGCATATGTGGAAGAGGCTGGTGACCCATACAAGGCAGAGATGGAGGAATGTGTGGATTTGATTATGGAAGAACTAGAGAAAAGGAACATAACTAATTCCTACACCCTCGCGTATCAGGTACCTTGGGTCATGGGTCATTCGATCTCTTGTAGGTCTTATTTCATATAAACCAATAGGCAGTATTGGTTTATGCTATGAAACGTTGCATGCTTCCTGGCCTGTATTTATCTAAATATATGAAATATGGTATGGAAATTCTAACTATAAGAACGGGAATTTTTGCTAGCGTTTAAAATTTCGAGAGCAAAGAGTTAATCTAAATACTTATTGTTTCTTGTTATGCTTTATGTTGCTAGTTTGTAGTCCTCAACTGGACTCACGAATTGAAAGCTATTTTCAGAATGAGCAATCTTGGGCCATTATTTTCTAGCTGTTAGCATGATTTAGTCACATGTGGAAAGCTCTTTGCGAGTAGTCTACCTGACTACCTTTTGAGAAAAATCTCAGGACCCTTCAAATACTACTCAGGGCAGCTTTCTTGCATAACGTTAAATTCTCAACCAAGTCAAAGTGGTGGTGTAGATTGTTTTATCTTTTCCTGAGTAGTCTATTTGTAGACCTAGCTTTGTCATCCTACCCTCAAAGCATGATTTGTGACTCTGAGATTCTAGTGTAATCATTGTTACAGAGTAGAGTTGGACCAGTGGAATGGTTGAAACCTTATACGGATGAGACGATAATTGATCTTGGAAAGAAGGGAGTGAAAAGTCTGCTGGCTGTGCCAATTAGGTAATATTAGCCTTCCGTTTTTGTGATATTACCTTGCTCCTATCTTTATACTTTCTGGCTTCTTTCTTCAT
>NW_026557256.1:0-25823 GCF_029017545.1 Prosopis cineraria | reverse complement strand
AACAGTAGCCTGTCACGCTCTATTGGCGACATAAGCAAGATCGTCTGAAAAATATTAGAGGCCTGAAGCAAAATTATTATAAAAGTTGAGTGTGTTATAATTTATAGGGACTTGTACATATATTGTTTATTATCATAAAATTAAATAAAAAATATTTTATTATTTCTTAAATATTTAAAAATAATATTTTTATATTTAGTTGATATATAATTTACAAAATTATCATTTTAAAATATAAACACTAGCTCTTTACAAATACCCACAACATATTTAAAAAGTGAGAAATCAGGCGAACGAGAGAGATAAATATGAGCTATAATTACAATGAAAAAATAAGTAGATCAACTTGAAGAGGGAAAAAAAAGCAAAGCAGTGTAAGCAAGTCACAGTTACAATAATAAAAGACAAATGTGAGGTGAGAGATATCGACAGTACTCAACGAAATGGAGTATGCCAATAGAAAAACAGAGCTATAAAATTTTTTATAGGCTGTATTTGATCCATCTTGGGCAAATAAAAGTTGTGTTTGTGTGTTAATAACAAATAAGTTTATATCTGATTACTTGATTATGTTGAGATGCAAAAGTATATCAGTGATCTACTATTATATATTCTTAATGTCCATCATAAGTTAGAAACACAAAACAATATAATCGTTTGTCCAAACCAGATCAAATTAGATTCATAAAAATTATAGACATCTTAACTTATCATTGAAAATTAAATACCTAAAATAATAAAATAAAAATCATTAACAATATATGTTTTCAATTAGTAATTCATTCAAATTTCATAATCAATGTCAACAAATAACAGATTATGAACAAATAATTTTTTGATTTAGTGAAATACTACCCAGATAATAAACAAGATGAAATTTGAGGATGGACAATACTTTTCAACTTCCAAAAAATAGAATACAGGACAATTTCATTTAGATCTTGAACTATGCAATATAAATGCAGAATCTGATGATGGAGTTTAGTTTTAATATCAAATCTCAACTTTGTAATATACCTAAAAAAATAGAGAAAGAAAAAGAAGAAAAGCATTGACATATGAGACTTATCTCCTCTACGACGAAGAAATATATTGTGTTCTAATAAGATATTTATTCTAAGGATAAAAAAATTACATCTAATTAATTTTATGGATAATCATATTTTAGAATATTAAAAACTTCATCTATAAGTTATGGAAACTATATTTTTTGAGACCATTAAGCTAATATACTCTAATTTATAAATTAAACAATTTTTATCAAAATTAGGTGTTACATTCATTTTAATAATGACTTATCAAAAAAATCATTTCAATATTTTTTTTGAATTTTAAAGCATATGAAAAATCATTCTTCCTTAAATTTTTCCATAATAAGCCATAAGATTTTACTAATAGAAAAACAAATATATTATAATAATATATTCCCAATGTATTTTACTATAATTAAGATCAAGTTATACTTAGTTTATAAGAGAAGTGATAATACGTAATTTTTTCATGAGACCTAAGACAGTTGCCCTGATGACCAAAAGGCTTACACGGCCACAGGCACAACAAGCTAATTGACGACGGCATGGAGTTATTTACCATTATTCTAAAGTTCAAGAGATTCGTTTGTTAAATCTTAAAGGACAATTACAACCCCCTTTCAAAATTTATGGAAGTTTTTTGAAAAATAATAATTAAAAAACTCATAAAATATTAATCATAATTATAAATTTTAAATTATTAAAATTTTAACAATGGATAATGGTTCGTACTTATGATTAAAAAAATATAAATAGTTAGTTAAGAAATCGATAGAATATATTTAAGATTTTTTATAATATCAGTTAAAAATTTACAAAAATTAATTATAAATTTTAATTTTTTACTATTAACATATAAGTAAACTATTTGGGAATCAATAAACACATTTGAAATTTTTTATAATGTTAATTGGAGATTTATGAAAAATCAGTTGCAAATCACAAGCCAATCACTTATAATTTTTATTTATCAATATATAGATAAATTATTTGTAAAATTTATAAGATACACTTGATATTATTTATAATATTATGAATTTACGAGAGTCAATTGTAGATCATAAAACTAATTACTTATATTTTTCCCATCAATATGTAAATAAATCTATAAAATATATTTAAAATTATTTATAATATCAATTAAAATTTTTGTGAAAGTTAATTGTAAATCGCTAGTTAGTCCCTTATAATTTTATACTGTTAATATATAGATAATTATTTAAAAAAATTAATAAAGATACTTGATAACTTTTTGCAACGTTAGTTGAAAATTTGCAAAAAATTTTAAGTTGATCAACAAAAATATTTTATTACAAGTAAAGATTACGACCTCTTATTAAAATTTTAATAATTTAAGATCGATGAGTTTAATTAATATTCTTATGAGCCTTTAACTTTCACCTTTTTAAGTTTTTCTTTTCTTGATCTAGCTTATATAATAATTACATCATTGTATAGCAGGCATATATTCAAATATAAAGTTGGTTATATAGATCAATCCAACTTGCACGCTAGCCCACAATGAGTTGCGAGCTTGGTAGGGCAAGTTGACAAAATTCTATATCTTATGCAGGTTGTATTTTTACCAACCCATAGCAAGTTGGTAGCTAACCCACTAATAATAAATATTTTTTATATACATCGCTTACCCACCAATAACAAATATTTTTATAGACTTTTTTATTTTAAAAATTATAAATTCACTTCTTTTCTTTTCTATTTTTTTGAAAAAAAAATCATATTTTCTCCCCCAAAAACTAATCATTCAAATACAACAAAATTATTTTTAAATCATTACAAAAAAAATAAAAATTGAAAATACATTAATACATTCAAAATAAATATATATCAATCACAACAAATATAATAAAATTTTAATTACAATTCAAAATTAAATATTTTTTCTAAATCAAATATAATGTAGAAGTTTTATTAAAAGCTGCAATAACATTAATATGCTAGATCATCTCAGTTGATAGTTTTACTGGGGAGATCCAATGAACGTTTAATTTAATTGGGTTTGAAATTATACATGTCCACTAACATTATATCTTAATTTAAAATCTTAAAATATCGAGCATAAGTTTTCTAAATTCATATATACACATTTTTTATTCAAACCTAGCTATACAAAACTGCAATTAGCTTGTTAGAAGTTAATTAGTATAGATGTTTAAATTAAAAGTAGCAAGACTGAAGTTAAAATAAAAATTAATGATTATAACATAATTTTTGTTGTCCAAATGAAAATTTATAGAAGTTAATTAGTATAGCTGGGCATTTCTTTGTTGTCTAAATAAAGACTCTCTACCCTTCAGTGAAGTTAATAGTTTAGTTGTTAAGAATATGTCATAATACCTCAAGTTCAGTCTCAATTTGGAAGGTTAGCTTAACAAATTTTATTTTATTTTTTATTCCATAATTATTAAAATAAAAATTATAAAAAATTAATAACTCTATTTTATTATCAATCCAAATTAATATAAACTTAATCTTATGGCCCAATTCAACTATTAAAGTTTTCAAATTTTTTATAAATAACTATCCATAACTAATTTAGATGATTTAGTTTTAAAATTTCAATAATTTTGAGAATTTAGAGCAATTTGTGATTTCTATCTTTTTTTTTTTTAATAATAAGCTAGCTAACCCTTAGGTTAGTTCACTATGAGTTCAAGTTATGTGCGGCGGGCTAAAAAAAAACCCATTTTTTAATCCAACTTGCATTTTTTTTTGTGAGTTGGCAGATTGAGCCTTTAGGTTTGACTCATATTACAGCTATGGTTAAATACTTATTATGTCATTATGCATACGAGTGATGATATACACTTTTTGTATAGTTAGGTAAATAAATGCTCAACTTTTTTTTAATTGAAGGCCACGAGTAAACTGTGCTAATTGATGAGATGAGTCATGCTAGCGTACAAGACATTATGACAATCAAGCAGCGGGATATCGAAGACACGAATACATAAATTGTCGGTGTAAGCTTGATGAGATAACCAATTGGCACATTTGTTTGCCTCCCTAAAAGTATGGTCGAACATGATTGCCCAATCTCATATCGTGAAGTCTTTGATTCTATAATGATAGCAGTGGGTAGATGGGTAGTAGATAACTCATTGTGGACTAGCAAAAGAGTTTCTGTAGAGTCAGTATAAATATTAACTTTCTCAAACTTCTCAGCCCAGCAAATGTTTAAACCTTTTAGGATGACCATAAGTTCGACAGCTGTACTTGGGTAATAACCAAGGTATCTGGAGTAACCTTTGATCCAATTTCCTTAGTTGTTTCGAATAAGATCCCTGCATTTAACTGCATCATAAATGTTGACAGAACCATTAGTATCCAATCTAACCCAACCTTCTTTAGGAGTCGACCATCTAGCTATTGCTCTTGCCCTTTTGGGTTGGGAAGTTAATTTTATTTTGAAGACATTGATCTCTAAGACATCTTGGATGTTGGTAAAAACAATGTCTTTGTTTAGGGTGTCTTCTTCTGAATGTAAATTTTTACACCTTTCTTTCTAAATATTCCAACACACGTGGATATAAAGTTTTTGCCAAGAGGTTTTCCTTGCACAAGCGTTACCTGCATCATTCCTCACATTCAAAATTATCCAATCCTCCTGTAAAGGAAGAGAAAAAAGTTTTAAGTTTAGAATGATTAACTATTTTTGTCCAAACCTCTTTAAATTTTTTACAATCTCTTAAAATATAAATAGCAAAATTTAAAGAGTTACAACTAAAGGAGCATATCCTGATAAGGATTGCCTTCATCATAACACAAGAATTTGGGTTGGAGTCGATCCCAAGCTGCTTTCCAAAGGAAGGATTTGATTTTCTCAGAAGTCAATCATTTTCGAATTTTATGCCATATCTTGGAGCTTTTATTATCGCAATGATTTTCAATAGCCTTATATATAGATTTGATGGTAAAGCTATCATCTTTATAAGGCCTCCAACATAAAGTATCATCATTAGCATTGGGTTTTGGAGGCTGAACGATGATAATGTGATTAATAATATCATGGTGTAAATATCTACATAATGGATCAATCTTCCATCTACCAGACTCAGAGCAGAAGTTAGAAACCTTTGCATGTAAAATAGAATCAGCCTTAGGCAAGGCATACTTTACAAGTAGTTCTAGAAGAGGGCACCATTTGTCAAACTAAAAAGATATTCGATCCCCTTTTCCCACCTTCCAGCCCACCTGGGTTGTGAATTTATTCTAAACTCTACATATATTAGAACAAGAGTTGGTTTTGCAAACCATAAGAATGGTAGGGTTTGGACATTTATACTTATCATGTAGAATTCAAACCCAAAGACAATTAGGCTTCATAATGATACCCCAGCAAAACTTCATAATATATGCCATGTTTTGACTTTTCAATTTTTTGAAGGCAAGGCCACCATATTTAGTATCTTTGGTGATATGATCCCAGGACAAGAGATGTGGTTTCTTGGAGCCATCAGTAGAATCCCAAAGGAAGTTGCGAGAATGAGTTTCCATATTAGTTAAGACATTATTGGGTAAAAGCATAATTTGCATAGTATAAACTAGAATAGAGGATAGAACCGATTTTATAAGAATAGATTTCCTATTAGTATTGAGATAGCGGCTTTTCCAATTGGATATTCAAGAATTGATTCTGTCAAGAAGGGGAGCGAAAGTTAGCTTAGAAACTCCTTCATGTATAATAGGAATCCTTAAATATTTTTCATGGTCTCTGGTCACTGGGATGCCTAATTCTTCGCTGATCTGGATGACTCTATTGATATTAACATTATTAGAGTAGTAAAGCTTGGATTTGGAATTATTGACTTTTTGTCCTGAAGCTTTACAGAAGTTGTCAAGGCATTTTTGGATGTTCCTTGCTTGGTTAAGGGATGCCTCTGCCAAAAAAAAAAAGTCATCAGCAAAAAATAGGTGAGAGATAGGAGGGCCATTAGTAGTCAAGCTAATAGGCTTCCAATCTCTTTTGTTAATGCTACTAAGTATGCTATGACTCAATCTTTTGATACAAAGAACAAAAAAAAAAAGCAAAAGAGGATCTCCTTGTTTAATTCCACGTGTCAGAGTGAATTCATTAGTTGGTTCACCATTTTAAAGAACTTTCATATGAGTGGTAGTAATAGCTGCCATAATGAGTTTTCTAAAATTCTCATTTAGCCCAATAATATGAAGAGTGTCATCAATAAAATTGTAAGAGAGTCTATCAAAAGTTTTTTTTAAATCAATTTTGAGAGCTAAGAAGTTCTTTCTCCAATTTTTTTTTTCCATGGAGTGAATGACCTAAAGAAGCTTTTAATTTAATCTTTTCACCCACGTGTGTGCTTTAAAGCAGCTTTAATTTAATAACCTGTTTGGCGTAGCTTTAAAATTTAAAAATAAAAACTACTCAATTATTCATGTGTATTCGTACAATCATTTTGTTAACTGCATGTATATTTGGAGAGAAGTGCATGTTTTGGTGCTGCTACGAACGAAATACTAATAGAACTAAAGTCCAAACCACTTTTTTTTTTTTATTTTGGCAGAGGAATAAATAGAAATAAACTACTTGGATTCATGTTCATGCGTCTGTGCCTGCGTTTTCTTTAAAGAAATTATTTTTAATTTTAAAAACATTATAAAACATAAAAATTCTCTGAATATAAATAAAAATGACTACATATTAGAAAATTTTTAAAATATATATGGGTTTTAAAGTTGGCACAGGGAATTTGATTAGAAAGTATACATGTATAGTGCGCTAAAAAACAATCAAACACTAGTGTCAACTTAGTGCGTGTTTTGGTTATTTATTGGTTAAAAGTCAATTTATCAAAATTTTATCTGACAAGAATTAATTTAATGAAAGTTTATTGTTGTAATAAAATTTATCTTTGAAACCATTTATTCAAACATCACTATGTTAAATTAAAAGTTATTTAGATTATATATAGTAAAATGTACTTTTGAATGTATAATTTAAAAAAAAGACATTAATTTATGATAATTTATAATTTGCTATATAAGTGTAATATGTTTAAATGTAAAAAATGTGATAAAATTTTAAATAATATAAAATTTAATATGTTAAATAATAAATAAAAAATATAAATTTTGATATAATAAAAAAATTATATAATAAATAGTTTAACGTACATTAATATTTAAAATTAACATGATTCAATATGTGTGTGTGTGATAAATATTTTGATTCAAAAAAGTTTATATCAGTTGGATCTTGAAAACTTATTGGGTCAAGACATATCTCCATATCAAATAATCTTAAAAATTTGATCTCTAATAATTATTATTATTATTATTTAAAAGCTGATTATATTTTAATGAATTAACTGTATTTTTTAAATAAAATAATAATAGATTAAACTTGGGATAACATGATTAAATAAAATTTGATATGTTAAATAATAAAAATAAAAATATAAAGTTTGATATATTGGACAAAAAATTATAGAAATAATTCAGTGTAGATTAATATAAATATTAACATGATTAATTATTCAACTTATAATACTTATTTTGATATCTATTGTGAATATTAGATTTAATATAAATAAAAAAAAACAAAATTATAAAAAATTGAGGTAGACTATGAGCCAAGAGGGCGGAGAAAAAGCATAAAACATCTACTGTTCTGAAAACTGATGAGACAGTGAGCCGTATCTCCCAAATATGCACTTTTTTAGAAAATAATTTTATGAATGATTAAGTTGGAGAAATTTCTTTACATAAAAAATAAAATAAAATAGATAAACTCATGGTAGATGAGATTTAAGAGAACTCTTGAAAATATAATTTTTTCGTTTAAAAATAAAATAAAACTTTTTAAATTGTAGATGTTAAAAAATATATTATAAATTGCAGAATTTAACAAAGATAAAGTAAATGGAAATACGTGGTTCCATTCTTGTTTATCATTCAGGTGACACCTCAGTAGAAGAAATCCCAATAAGGAAATAACCGAAAGGGAAGGCGCTAGAGGATAACAAAAAATAGAGAGAGACACTCATAGGGAGAGCAATCACTGAATTCTTCACAGCCTCCCTACTCTTCTGTTCATGCATTAAATGCTCGGATTCTCTTGCACTTGCCACGTGCTCCGCAGGACTCTAGAGCTACGCCTCATTGGATTTGTCCTGGCATCTGGATCTTCGTTAGAGTAAAAGCAACATTGTCTTTGTTTAAAAATATAAATATATTTATTTAAATTTTATTTTAATAAAATAATTATTTATTTTAAATTAATTTTATCTCTTTATATTTATTTTTATTAAATACTCTATAATAAAATAAAATTATTAATAAAAATATTTTAAAAAAGATAATGATTACATATCGAAAAATTAAAAATATTTTATATTTTTTAATATTTAATTTTTTAAAAATATCTTATATTTTTAAATGAAGAGATTATGAGTTCGAATACCTTTTATAAAAGTTTGATTAATTAGATTGAAAAAATATTCACCCATATGAAAACAGTTTTTTTTTTTCCTTTTGCTTGAATTAGATAAGTCAGGACTCAAATAGATACTTTCATAAATTGAGATTGACCTATTTAATTCATATTATTTTATCAAAAAGTTAAAAAAATAAAGGGTGTTTTAGCACAAAAATCCAAGATTTTGGAAAAAATCATAATAGAATTAATTAATCTTATACATATACATATATATATATATATATATATGATGTGATTTTTTTTAAGTTGCATGGAATATTATTAATATAACTTCTCATTTAAGTATAATTCTTAAAAAATCATGAAAAAGATAAATGGATTGGTAGATTAATTCACTTAACTCATCAATCCATAGGATTTGGTTGGGTTAAAATTTTTCAATCCACACAAAAATAAATTAAATCCAATTTAATTTATATATTTTTTTAACTCATGTAGACCAACTCATATGATTTGAATTGGCCAATAATATTCTCACTCTAACCTTGATCCATGATCATGTCAGATACATCACTCGTGCTACCCGATCCAATCTCTTGCCTAGAATTCAAGATCAATATATAATATATTTTTAATACATTACGATATAATTAATGCACTTTTTTTTAAACGGTTCTTAATAAATAAATCATTACATATTTATTTTTAAATTAAATGTTCTATAAATAATAATAAATATGAAAATATAATATAGTTTAAAGATAATTAATCAATTTATTGAGAATGGGACTTTATGAAAAATGTCTTGTGTTTAATGTAGTTTAAAGATAATTAATTAATTCATTGAGAATGGAACTTAATTAAAAATGTCTTGTGTTTTTTTTTAAATAAAAGGATTATGAGATTTAAGTGCTTGTTTGGATATGGGTCCATAACCAATTATACAAACCAAAATCATTATTTTGATACTCTCTCCATTCAAAAATGTAAATTATTTTTAAGAAGTTAGATGTTCAAAAATGTAAGACATTTTTTATTTTTTGATGTGTAATCATTACATTTTTTTCAAAAGTATTGCCATTGATAATGACTTTATATTTATTGTAAGGTATTTAATAAGGGTAAATATGAAAAGATAAAGTTAGTTTAAAAGTAAGTAATTATTTTATTAGAAAATAAAATTTAATTAAAATTTTTTTATATTTTTAAATAGAGGGAGTAAAAAATATCCAAACCCTCCCCTTTTTAAATGATCAACCATTTACATCAACCCACGTTTGGCTTTTTTCTTTTCTTTATTTTCATTTTTTAAAAAAAGAAAACACGTTTTTCTTATTTTGAGTTGGAAGCCATAGTTTGGGTTAAATCCAATATAAAATACTAATCTAAATAAGCCTAAAAAATGTTAACATTGAGTTTAGAAATTTTAAAAAATTTTTTTTACTTCAAACTATTCAAATTGTTTAAGTAAACTTAAAAAAGTATACATCAAGTCCAAACCCGAAAAAGGATTCGCCAGAATACCCAATTTTTTTATTATTTATAAAGTAATATAAAAATGAAAAATGAAAAAATTAATTTTTTAGAATAGACATTGAAATTACATAAAAATAAAAAAAATATTTAATAATTTAAGTATTCAGGTTAATTTTGATTAGGGCAAAGGTTTGAGAGGTTAGGGTCAAATTTGATCATATAAATTTTTTATACGTTAGAACCTGATTTGAATAAGTTTTATTTGAATAAAGTGACCCTCAAAATTACCAATTTTATAATTGAGCATCAATATATCTCCACTCCAACCTAA
Organism: Prosopis cineraria; assembly: GCF_029017545.1. Taxonomy (NCBI): domain Eukaryota; kingdom Viridiplantae; phylum Streptophyta; class Magnoliopsida; order Fabales; family Fabaceae; genus Prosopis; species Prosopis cineraria. The sequence continues at coordinate 15,565 of NW_026557256.1, read as the reverse complement.
CATCGTACTCCCAACATAATATTAATATTATGATATTTTATTTCGAAAACTTGATCAGATTTTACGTCTCGTTCCTTCATATTTCAGAAAGATGATAAGCATTCCTATTTCACTGGAGTGAATTTGAACAGTTACTGTTGCTATTTTTTACCTACATTAAATTATTAATATTATGATATAAAATAATTTAAATTTTATAACTAATCATATATATATATTCAATGGACTACTGTTACATATATTTTATTTTTTATACAGAGTTCAATAAATTTAAATATTATATATAAATTTTTTAATATTTATATTTTAGAAAAAGCAATGACTTTTATAGTAATTTACATTTTTAAATTAATTTTAGTTAAATTATTTAACCATTTTTTATTTTATCAAAACTAATTTTTAAAAATAAAATTTTGCATAATTATATTATAATATAATTGATTATAATTAAAATTAATTATATTAATCAATTTTTTTATAGTTAATTTTATTCAACTGGAGTTTAAATACACTCTGAAATCTTTGTTTGTTGGATTCATAATGGGTTTCCGCTTTCCGCCCCGGAAAGCGACGAATTTGTTGGTCTCGCTAGCAAATTGTTGACGGTGACGCAAGAAGTACAACCAGACATTTATTGCCGATCTGCTCTCTGCTAGACAAGCTTCACTGTCTTCAACAGATGGGTTTTATCATTGATCAGTGTCAATGTAAACGAAAACACATTGAATTTTCAATTCCTAGTACGTTGACGGGAGAATGAACAATTTTTTTTTTAATGAAGAAATGATAATTTAATGCGCAGAATGTGATGAGCACCGTAAAGTTTTAAAAAGTTAAATTTACGTGTGAAATTATTTTAGTGTCTCATACGATTTAAAAAGTTTTAATTTTTTAAATTATTTTAATTATTGATAAAATTAAATTTGTGAATGCTTATATTAAATTTGTGAATGATATAAAATTAGTTAAACTTTACTAATAAAAATTATTATTTTGTAAACCATTTTAATTATTAATAAAATCAAACTTACCAATAATTATATTAAACTTATAAATCATATAAAATTAGTTAAATTTACTAATTGAATAAAGCTGTTGATAGAAAATTGTAATTTTTCAAATTGTGTTGGTCATTAGTGAAATCAAATTTACGAATATTTATATTAAAATTGTAAATAAGTAAAATTAGTTGCAAATCAATACTAAAATAATTTCACATATAAATTTAATATAAAAAAGTCCCTTGTAGCCTTATCGTGATTATTATATTTTACGGGACTAAAATATTATTATTTTTATTTTAGAGAAATTTATCTATTATTTCTTTTATATTAAATCATTATATTTAATTACACTTTATATGTTTTTTTTTCTAAACACGTGCTACTATAGAAAAATTTTACAATTCTCATGACATGCAAGAATTAAAGCTAGTTTGTTTTTCAAAAAAAGTTAAAGTTCTGACTTATTCTTCTAAACCAATATTAGACGTATTTTACAAGTGTTACTTGATTAAAAACAAAAAATATATCTTTTAATCCTTACACTTTATTCATATTTTATTATAGGTTCTTATATTTTTTTTATTTTAAATTCCTACACTTTTATTTTTTAATATTTTATGTCTTTAAATGAACAAAGTGTAGGAATTTTGGATGAATATAAAACATTAAAAAATAAAAATGTAGGAATACAAAATATTAAAAAAAGTGCAGGAACCTATAACAAAATACGAGTAATGTAGGGACTAAAAAGTATATTTTTCTTAAAAATATAAGACATTGGATAATTTTTACAATTATTTTTCCAGCTATGCCTTGCTTCATTTATTACCCTTTTAAAAAAATGATATATTAAAATTTTAATTATTATTACTAAAGCACTTATATGAAATATTCAATGAAGATAAAATTAAAAAGATGTAATTTTTTTACAAAAATAAGATTTTAAGTAGCATTTTTTGAAAATCATGAATTACCAATGCTTTATATTTATTTATTTTTTTGATAACAATCAATGCCCTATACTTAGTCCGGAGGGAGTATCTCAGTAGAAAAGTAGATATATAAGAAGTCATATTACAACAAAAATGTCAATAAATCAAGGGGATTTCAATCTTTTTTTCAGTAGTGAAAGGTAATTACAGATCCATTTTTGCCAAAGATACAACAATGACAATAAACTTTATCATATTAGAAGGGTTAATTTTATGATTATACAATATTATTGTGCTCCGCTAACAATCAAATCTTTAGGTGAACAAAAACATTAAAGATTGAAGTAGAATTTAGTTGTGCATTTATAACTAAATCAAACATTTGAAAAGTACCACTTTATCTCCAACCGAACTAAAAAGTTCTGTAATTTTTGCGGGGGAGCCATGATTCATTGGCAATCAACTTTTTATAAAGTTTACATGGTGCATGGATAGGGGTTGACATGGTTGAGCGGCCATTTTCTGAATTAATGGGCATTCAATTTTGATTGCTTATAAAGTAAAACTAGATTATATATTTTTTATTTATTACAACGCTACAGAAAAATTGAACAAAGCATTATATTATAATTATAATTATATTTAAAATCATGAAGTTGATACAGCCTATCAAAAAAAACATAAAAAATGATAATATTAAAAGTGTTGTGTGTCGAGCAGTCGGCTAAACTAAATTATATTCAAGTATTGCATAGATAAAGAGACCTTAATGCAATTTAATTGGAAAGGTCAGGTCATTTTGGCTTCGTTTGGTATGATGAAAGAGTTTTTAATAAAATTGAAATTGGAATTGAATCGAAATTGAAATAAAATTGAGTTTTAAAAGTGTGTTTGGTATAAAGATGGAATTCTAATATAATATTAATTTGTATATATAATTAAAATAAGAAAAGATCAAATTGCTCTTTTTTTTCAAAATTTAAAAAACCTACTTTATCATAAATGGACAAAAAAGATAAAGATAGTGTGATCCACAAAATGAATTCAAAAGAATTAAAGCAATTCTATAGTCAATATGATGGAATTAAATTCTAACATTTTTGATAGAATTAAAATTTTTAAGAATTGCAACTCTTATATATTAATTATGTTTAAATTAAGATTTTATTTTTGATTTCATCTTCACCTTATTAATTTAATAATACCAAACATGACCTTTGTATATTTGGTTTTGGGATGCTGCGCCGCGCGTAAACGGGACCCCCAAAATAGCACACACACTACATGTACAATTACACACATCTGGACAAGCAGGCAACAAAATTTCTTGGTCACATGGAGCGAAAAGCTCACAACATCGATATTATTCCACGACTACGAACTATCTGAGAAGCACTCGAGATCACTTCTGTTTTTGGCCAAGCTATAATTTGTGTATAAAGACAAAATATGAGTGATGCTGTAATGTAGTACCCGTAATTCGTAAACAGATTATTTCAAGCTAGCTGACCAAACCCAAAGCAAACTGCCAAAGGGTTCACATGGGTTGGCTCATTTATTTATTTATTCTCCAGAGTCTACAAGGTTGACGCTTTGCCTTTGGCAGGGCATCAACTGCGGAGGGTCGAGAAGTACAACTGTCCAAATAATCTTTTAAATTCAGGACCAATTTGGTTGCGTATCCATATTTGCATTCATTTCCAAGTTATTCTTATTTCTCTTTGAAGGGTTTACCGTACCATTTCTCCATCGTAAAATTAAATACCAACTTTCCTCAAATCCGTTTTCATTGAAGCAGAGAACTGCACTCCATGTATAAACCCAGCGGTGAAGGTTTTAATAAGGGAGAATTAGGTCTAATTCGTCCTAAAACAAAATAATTGAATGGTAATGACTTGGATGGGAAGAAGTGTGGAGCACCGACCCTCCAAGATCAGTTACATCATCGAACATCTGGCGTCCTTATCATCCATCGAGCATGCTCTTTTATATTCCATTCCTAGTCCCAGTCACACTGGGGTCACAGATCTCGAGGGACAACCCAAAAACTTATAAAATCTCACTCCGTAATTTAAAAAAATGAGAAACAAATGAGAGCAATTTAAACTGCTCCTTCTCACCGAGGCGAACATGGGCGGAGCTGCTCTCTCTCTCTCTCTCTCTCTCTCTCTCTAGAAAGCCCGAAGAATCACAGACTACAAAAGGACGCGGCGCATCACTGAAGCCCTAGGGATGGGCCTCTGTGTTCCTTCCTTCTCGACGAAGCATCGAGAAATTCTCTGCGATCTGAATCTTTGAAATGTGCTTCTCCAGAGCCAGGGCAAGAGTCAGTTCTATTTCCCGCTCGTTACGTCGATGATTGAATTACGTCGACGCCAGAGGATTCTCATCCTCTCTCTGCTCTCTTTTACTGTTTTTGCTCCTCTCATTTTATTCTCTGACAGGCTTAAACTTCTCGCTTTTAACGGTAAATTCACTCGGCGTGCCTGCTTGCAGTCCTGTGTATATTTTATATTGTGTCAAGTTATCTGTTATTGCTTCTCATCGTGTAAATTTGGTTTCAGGTCGGAATGAGTTTGTGGAAGATCTATCAAGTATTGTAAGAATCTTGCTCCTCTGTCATCAGATTCTCACCATTGTTTTCCCGATCAAACAAATAGGTTTTTCGTTCTTTCAGTTTGTTTGCTGACCACAAAATTTGAGTAAGAGGATTTAGGTTTATGCATTTTTTAAATCTCTGGTTCCTGTTGTTTTAGAGTCGGTGGGATTGTTTTTTTTTTTTTTGGGGACGGACAGCTAATTTGAGTTTATTGTGCTTTTGGCTTTAAACTACGGGTTCGAAGATTCTAATCTACTATGACTTTTTTTCCATGAACCTTGGAAGAAATTTTGCCATACTTCATCGGAAGTCAAGTGAACTGCCTGTTACACTCTTTTCTTGTGATTTGAATTTGAAATGAATTTAATCTGCTTCTTGCAGACATACAGGACAGATACCTTGAAATTGAATTCCATAGAAAAGGTAGCGGCATATCTGATGAGATCCTTCCTCAGTTTTTAATTGATTACCATTCTTTACACTGAATTGGAAAATCATGATATTTAGTTAATGCTTGTATTTTTTTTGGGCCTTTCAGGAAGATGCTAGAGGATTAGAAGAGCCAAAACAAGTTGTTTACAAAGAAAATGATTTTGTTCCCACAATTAATTACAGTTCCAAACAGAGGAACGATTCTGAAGAATCTGGAATTGTAGGGTACAGAAGTAAGTTTTTGATAAGAAATGTTAGGTATCTCTAGGAGCATTTTGAATATCTAATTTCTTCTCCTTTTTCCCCAACGTAATGTCAACACTTTGGGATTAGCTAAACTTTGCGTGCTGTTCTGGAGTTCCAGGATTCAATGATGACAAAAAAGAAAACCAGCAAGTTCAACGGAAAGGATCTTCTTCCATTTCTGGAGAAAAGGTTTGTGCTACTTTCTTTAGTGAATCGCATCATCAAAGATTGTAGGGGCACCTGCTTCAATTTCTTTCTCTAGTACAAAGAAGGAGTATGCCTAATTGGAAGATTCATCTCTCAGGTTTCAGTAAAGATAGATGTAATGCACTTAAATTTCAATTTATGTTAGGATTTTTCACTTCTTTTCTGTTAAGATCATTTCACGCCTTCAACGTTTCATTGGATAAAATAAATGCTTCTGTCACATAGACATTGTTGTATGGCGCTAGAAGTTTTTGTGGAAGCACTTGTATAATAGTCAAAAAATAAAGTGGCACATATAAGCATTGTAAACTTACAATGTAACGTCACCTGGATTCTTGGTATTTATATTTCAGTTATCAACTTCTCTCTAATGTGGATGTTAATTTTTCTTTTTGTCTGGCCTACATGTACATGTTAATTAATTATACCATCATAAGATTGGAGTTTTTACTTGATCCGTTATGGAGCGTCCTGTCTTGAAGGGAATGCTTTAATAACTACTGACCTTGTAATCTGTATTTGATATGATTAAAAATCAAGGCCTGAAAAATTATTTCAATATCATTTAGTTGTTCGATAATCATCAAGCCAATACATTTGAACCTTTCCTCATTTTTTGGACAATCTCAACTCTTGTTTATAGGTTGACGTCTTAAATTACTCATGCCTAACCTTTCTTGGAGAAAAGAAAGTAGACTGACTAAGACCACATTGTTACTCATGTGATTTACCATGCACCTGGCATGACATTTACTGATTTCTGAAAAGAATCAGAGAACAGTCTAGGAAAATTTCAGTTTTCTATATGATCGCAGGATCCCTTTGGTTGCTTTTGGCCTCAATATGTAGTCCAGACGTGTGCTGGTTTGCTCCTGAATTAATTTGAAGTGTGTCAAGAAATTTTTCGTCAGATGTGTTGATTTTACGGATGAGCTATTTAATGCTAAATGTTAGGGAAATTCAATCAATTTATTAAATAGTACTTGCAACTCTGCACTAATTGCATTCATCTATGCACTGATCTTATATATCTTGCTCATCCATACTGTGAACTATTTTTGTGTTTAATGTTTTTCAAGATTTTTAGAAGAATGACTGTATCATAAATATGCATTAGGCTACATGAACAGGGATCATTAACTCCATTTCTCAACACAGTATCATAATGTTCATATCTATACGATTCTAATTTGATATAGATCTTGACATGGGTGGCAAATAATATACAAGGACAATGAAAAACCAGTGGTTCATGGTGGGACAGAACATCTGTTTTTCTAGGTTTATTGAGTAAATATGTAATTACAACTTGGATGGTGGGCTGCAATCTATCATTACAGTTGAATTGTTAAAAAAAAAAATGAAAAAGAACTTACATGCTTGCAGTCTTATATTACTTTTTAATGTGGTTGAACTTGCAGAAGAAATTTAATGAAACAGTTCCACAATATCAGAACATGAACACTCAATCACAGAGAAAAAAACATGAAAATATTGGAGGGAGAAACGAGCAATCTGATCAAAAAACATCACAACATCATCAGACTTTACACAGTTGGTCACATAAAGCATCAAATGAGAGGGTAATGGAGATTAAAGACCAAATTATTAGAGCCAAAGCATACTTGATGTTTGCACCACCTGGCAGCACCTCACGCTTGGTCAAGGAGTTGAAGCTGCGTATTAAAGAGATGGAACAAATTGTTGGAGAAGCCAATAAGGATTCAGATTTACCAAGGAGGTATATTCCTGTCTTATATTCCCTTTTTGCATTCATTTCAAAAATTCTTTTCTGATATTCCCAACTTGCATTCGTTTCCCGATTGATTGCCAGTTTGTACTAAATATGATGAAGAAATCTCTAACTCCAACTATGTATTAAATCTTTGGGACTGTTGGTCTTGCTGTTCAAAAATGGTGAAAACATTTATATTAATGCTCTGGTTAAATTTCAACTATCAAAGTCGATTGTTTTTTTTATTTCAATCTGAAAACAAGTGAAGTTCACAGTGCTTTGCAGAAAATGAAACACATGGAAGCTTCATTGTCCAAAGCCAACCGTGCTTACCCACACTGTCATCTTATGGCTTCAAAGCTTCGTGCAATGAACTATAATGCTGAAGAGCAAGTTCGGACTCAGCTAGCTCAAGTGTCATATCTTGTTCATCTTGCTGCAAGGACTACCAGTAAAGGCCTCCACTGTCTTTCTATGCGGCTGACTGCAGAATACTTTGCTCTGAGGCCTGAGGAGAGAAAGTTTCCAAATGAAAATAGGATCGATGATCCTGAACTTTATCATTATGCTGTCTTCTCTGACAATGTTCTGGCCTGTGCAGTGGTTGTTAACTCCACTGTTTCTACTGCCAAGGTAAATGCTCTTTGTTACATGGATTAACTTTTTCTTTTCCCTTTTCCCTTTTAATGCAATCATTCTTTAATTTTACCTTAGGCTAATAAGTCACTTACCATTGCTGAAATGGAGAAAGACTATAGCCAATTGAATACTGAGCTTAGCTATTCAGTATCAATTTTTCCTCCTGTTGGTTTCATTCTAACTTTTATTAAGTTATTTTTGTGTAGTATGTACTTGGCGCCTCAGTTATTATTTTGCATAGTTGATATTTCTCTAGTTCAGATGAGAATGTTACGATGGATGTGCGGACATACATGTAAAGATAAAATTCGAAATGAGCACATACGTGAAAAAGTGAGGGTGGCACCTATTGAGGAAAAATGGTAGAAAATCGGTTGAGATGGTTTGGGCATGTACAAAGAAGACCAAGGGAGGCACCAGTGAGAAGAGTGGAACATATAACTTTGAGTCCGATTAAGAGAGGTAGAGGAAGGCCTAAGAGAACACTCTTGGAAGTTGTTGAACGTGATCTCTTAATTAATAATATTTCTAAAAGCTTAATAAATGATAGAGCACAATGGCGTCTTGCAATCCATGTAGCCGATCCCACCTAGTGGGATAAAGGCTTGTTGTTGTTGTTTGTTGTTGATATTTCTCTAGTTCCCTCCTCATGGGTCGAAAGGGCGTGTCTACATTGATTGTCTTTTATGGTAATTACATAATACTTATGTCATATTTGAAGAGTTCCCTTATTCCAATTAGACATGTTTTCATGTATTGCACAAAGTCTAAGATATAAGGTGCACGATTGATGGCTTTGAATAATATGATTTGTTGCAGATTGTATTATATATATTGATGTTCAACTCATTTTTTCTTTACCCTAAAAAGTATCTATTTCTGGAAGAATAATGCACTTCATTATTATTTATCCATACCAAAAAAAATGCACCATTAACTAGCGAGCAAAGAAGTTGAACCTGATTTCATTATTATGCATTTCATTATTGATTCTAACACGAATAATAGGAATCTGGTTGTGTATGTAGTGGCAAGAATGCTTTACCTGACAATGGCTTTTACCATGCAGGAACCAGAGAAACTTGTTTTCCATGTGGTGACCAATTCACTCAACTTTCCAGCAATCTCAATGTGGTTCATATTTAACCCACCAGGCCAAGCCACACTCCACATACAAAATATAGACAAATTTAAATGGATGTCTAAGTACAGTGGCTTCAAGAAACAAAATTTCAGTGATCCAAGATATAATTCTGAACTCAACTGCCTTCGCTTCTATCTACCAGACATCTTCCCTGCTCTCAATAAGATTGTTCTCTTTGATCATGATATGGTGATCCAACAAGATCTCAGTGACCTATGGAATGTGAAGATGAAGGAAAAAGTAAATGGAGCAGTTGGGACTTGTCAAGAAGGTGATACTTCATTTTACAGGATCAATACGCTCATCAATTTCTCAGATCCATTTATTGCAGAGAGGTTTGATGGCAATGCATGCACATGGGCATTTGGGATGAACTTGTTTGATTTGAAACAGTGGAGGAGATTGGATTTAACTGGTGTCTATCACAAATATCTGGAAATGGTATGAATAAAACAAAAATTTTCTAGTTTGTAGCATGCTGCTAGTTTTTTATCCCTTCCATTATTTTTTCACCTGCAGCATTTATTAGACAATCAATTCATGTTGGATTTATATCTCTTAACTTTTCAGTTTGAGTTTTGGAATGAATGAAGTAATCCAGAGCTGACATTTCTAGATAGGGAAAAACTTGTATGCTTAGTTTTATATACTTAATGTGTTTATTTCCAATTATTGTATGACAAATTTTTGTTATTTCCAAGACGTGTGTATGATTTATAAATCATTTATTGTATAACAAATTTTTGTTATTAATATTATTAATACATTAAAATTCATTTATCTTGATATGATTGGATAAAAGTACATTACGTCTACAAGGCTTAAGTACCCAAGTCTTGCCCTTATATATATATATATATATATTTTTTTTTTATGAAGACGTGTTTCCTTGAAGTTGGGTTAAATCATTCTTAGCCAGCATTTTTTCTGCTACACGAATGGTTAGGCAAGTAGTTTTGCTTCTGTTGCAAATTAATACCTCATCATGAGGCTGTTCTCTGTAGTCAAGTATTTGACATTCCTACTATAGCCAGATTTGTTATTTCCAAGTGATGCCTCTTTATCTCCAAAGATATGTTGGCTAAATTATGTTAAGCAACACCACTATGCCCACCCTCATTTTGCTTTTTACAAATGAAGGTCATACATGTTCACTCAAGCAACTTATACTCCTCTATTCCTTTTCTTTTTTTAAAATGTTCGTCAAAATCCATACCTGAATTGCTGGCCAAAAAAAAAAAAAATCATATCTGAATTTTGATGCAATGACTTCTGATGCCTACTTATCTGGTTAATGTTTTCAGGGTTCTGAGAGGCCATTATGGAATGCTGGGAGTCTGCCTATAGGGTGGCTCACTTTCTATAACAAGACAATGGTGTTGGACGGACGGTGGCATGTTCATGGCCTTGGTTATAACTCTGGCATAGATCGAAATAAAATTGAGCGTGCCGCTGTTATACACTATGATGGAATTAGGAAACCATGGTTGGATATTGCGATGGGAAGATACAAGGGTTATTGGACCAAATTTATTAATTATGACCATCCTATATTGCAACAGTGCAATGTACATGAGTAGGACAAATATTCCTACCTTGCTGAGTAAATTGACCAATCCGATGGCACATTATTTGCCTCTCCGCTCCATTCTTTCCTGTTCTTTGGCAGTTCTGATTGTAAAGCCCTTCGTACCTTCTCAACAATATTCTATACATCGCTTGTTGAAAAGCTTAGCCAGTTTATAGTGACAGTTAAGATGGAAATAAGAATCAGAGGCATTTTAGCTGTTTGCAGATACTGTTGGTTTTCGTGTAAATAATTCATCTTTGCTGTTCTTATTTATTGATTCCGTCCTAGTTACAGCGTGACTGTTAGCAGATCTATGCTTTAACCCTAAGAACAAATTTATGCGCCATTTGTTAAAATTAGGGCAGTGTTCCTCCATTGCAGTATTCAATGATCGTTTCATTTTATCTTTCTTTGTTTCCTGACACATGATGCTGTAAGTGGGAATCAAGTGCGGGCTTGCTTTTATCCCCTGTTCATAATTTTTCCGGATGGTTTATTGTTCATATGACCGGGTGGTTTAGTTATCATTTCCTCGCCACTTGTATGGCCTAAATTTCATTTTAAAGGCCATTTGAGAACCTAGGAATTGTTTCACCGTATGGGTTTCGAGGAACTCACGATCTTGTTTCCCAGGGAACTGGTAACCAAAATAATGAAGTATTGAAAGTTGTGGATTTTTTTTTTCCTTCACCCTACACCTAGAAGGATAGAAAACATTGTCAGTTGAATCGGGAGGGCATGTGGGTTATCAAACGGATCATGCGTGACACGTGGAAGAAGGTAATTGGACTTGTAGAGATGGGGCAATCCAACGAGAGGCTTGAAGTCTATCCATACCGTGTGGTGTACAGGAGTGGCTTTTGTTGCAATGATAGTAATAATATTAATCGAAAGCGTCTGCTAAAATGTGAAATAAACTGTTATCCCTTGTGCTTCAGCAGCGAGGACTCTACGACTTGATCCAGCTGTATTGAAGAAAAATGGCAACCATCTCCGCCGGCACCCCTACCTCGTCCGTCACCCACGCTTGTCTTGCACACAAGCGGCCCCTAGGGCGTTCCCCTCGTGTTGGTAAGCCTTTTCTTTCCGCCCTAAAACCATTAATTCCTTTTCTTTCGTAGGCATATATAAATCAAATAATTGTGTGCTTACTTTTGGACTCATAGTTGCATGCTTTAAAATGAACTTAACGGGTCACTTGGTTGTGTAGGGATGCCAGCAATGGCTAAAGTGGGAAGAGTGAGATGCTCCATGGAGAGCAAGAGTGGCGAGGAGCAAAGCAAATCAGAGGCAAAGGTGGGGATGGGAGCATCACTGGTGGCAGCTGCATGCGCTGCAACGATGTCAAGCCCAGCCATGGCTCTAGTGGACGAGAGAATGAGCACTGAAGGAACGGGGCTTCCCTTCGGTCTCAGCAACAACCTTCTGGGCTGGATCCTCTTGGGCGTCTTCGCTCTCATTTGGACTTTCTATACTGTCTACACTTCTGGACTTGATGACGACGAAGAGTCTGGATTGTCTCTCTAATTCCTCGCATCAAGTTTATAAAAAAAAAAAAAAAAATCTCCCATCAATTACTCTTTTATGCAGTCTCCTCTCCTTTCCTAATCAATCTTGAGTCTTCCATCAATACCACTTGTGCATCCCTTCCCAGTTCCCACACTTAATCACTTCCTTCTTTCTTCATTTGCTACTTACTCTGCTCTTTGTTTATTTGTCACTCCAAATCCAAATCTGCAACTGTAGTGTAAACTGTAAAGTATATATCAAAATTGTGCCGAGCAAAATATTAATCATAAAGCTTTCACAGCGAAAAGGGATATAAGGTGTATAAATCACTCTAGATGGAGCCGCCGAAGCATTCCATGCATGCAAGGGTCACAATTACTATCAAACAGACAAACACGCTCTGGTCTTCTGTGTTTAGAATCTCACTACTAATGAATAGCACGTAATAAAAGGGAGAGGATGTTCTAAGGAGAAGAAGCCGAGACACTGCAGTTGCAGCGAGGGAAGAGACGTGGAGAGATGCCTGGGAGTAACATTTTCCACATTCATAGCCTCTAAAACATACAGCTTGTTATTTGAGCGCCATTAACAAAATCTTGATGTCACATCTCCAGCAGACTCTACCATTCATCACTTCAAGTATTCTGAACGATTTAAATATGGAGCAATAAGTTCACTTGTATCAGGCAAATCTAACAACATAAATTTTCTTTTAATTTGTTTATGGTTGACCAATTAATTCTACATCTTATCTTTATATGCTGGCGAATCCCCTTTTGGTGTCATTTTTGTAGGTGGCTGCTACTCTTTTTGAAATAAATACTTTGTATGGCAGAATAAAAAAAGGAAATAATTGTTTCTTTTAAATTTAAAATCTGAATTCGAATTATCTTAGACATCTGCATAAGGCATCTCCGCAATTTTTCAAAGAGTGAGTTTTTATGTAGAATTCCCTAATGTTCCCTTCAGGGATGAATCCAGAAATCATAATACGGGGCTCATAACTAAAATTTTATCTAAATGTGGGGGTTTAACATTGATTTGTATATTTTTTATAGACAAAATTATATCTATTTGTAAAAAAAAAAAAAATTTGAAGTATGGGGGCCAAAGCCCTGTTTGCCTCCCTGTGAATTCGTGACTGGTTGCTTACGACAAGAGATAGCTTCTAATGTTCTGGGAATTTTTTTTTTTTTGGGTGACCTTCTCAAGAGTGGGGATTTACTACTCGCTTCTTGCTGGAAGCACTACAACAGGCTAGTATACAGGGAAGATCAAAAATTTCGGCAGCATTACCATGAGCTTTTTAGGCCAGTATCTGTCTCAGGTTATGCTGTAGAAGTTGGCTTTATATATCCTTTGAAACAATTTGAAGCAAGAACTATTAAATTTACTTCAAAATATCCTGGCATTGCTGTTTGATGTTTGCCAAGGGATTGCACACTCACTTCCTGTCATCTCCTGGCTCAGTGTGATTATTTTATCTCATATAACCTAACTGGGGGATCGAGCATCGTATCCTGGAACTGAATGACTTGGTCAGCTTCTGCCAAGCGATAAGCGGCCTCCCGCTTTTCTGCGCGATATGCCAGCGCCACCTCATATTTTTAAAAGGGGTCTCGAGTTTGTATTGTATTTAAATTTAAACTATCATAGTTTTTTGTAGTCTCGTATTAAAAAAAAAAGTAAAAAAGGTCTTGAGTTTGCATTGAGATATCTGTTTTACAGAAAATAATTCTAATTCTTTTAACTATAAAAAATCCAATTCTTTTAATTGCACATTATCCCCCTTTTTGGGCCAGCAATAGGACACTTATTTCACCTTGATGTCATTCCGTAGATATTAAATTGCCTTTTCTTATGTATTAAAAATTTGAAATATTTTTTTTACCAACAAACACTTGACTATTTAAAATTTATAAATAATAATAATTTCTATAAATTAGCATATATATATATATATATAATACATCAACATGAATATGAATATTAATATTTTAACAAGTATTGATTATATAATCTTATTTGTGATAACGAGATGATATGTTGATACAACGATATATGGATTGCGTGAAGCTGTTAAATTTTTTTTAATCCCTAGACGCATTTCAAGGAAAAAACCAAAAAATCCCTAGATGCAACCCTGCTGGGAGAGAAGATGAAAACAATGGCTTCCTGTCTCACAAGCCCCAAGCTCTCCTCTCTCTCTTCCCCAACTCTTCAGACCCTCTTCTGCAAAAAGCCCACCCTTTCTCGCTCAATCGCTTCCTCTTTTGTTTCTCTTCCCAAAACCCTATTTTCTCTCTCACACCATGCCTCTGACTACCATCATCGCTGCACCTTCACCGTCCGTTCTCAGTCTGAAAATGGAACCGATGCTTCCCGCCACTACGACTTCGACCTTTTCACTATTGGTGCGGGCAGTGGCGGTGTCCGTGCCTCTCGCTTTGCTGCCAATTTCGGCGCTTCAGTCGCTATCTGCGAGCTCCCTTTCGCCACCATCTCGTCCGACACTACCGGAGGAGTCGGCGGAACGTGAGTGCTGTCTCGATATGTGTCTTGCTCATTTCGTAGTATTAGGATTTGAATATAGCCTTCGAATTGCCGTGGAAACTAGGCTACCAATTAATATCACGCTGTGGAGTATCGATTAACGTTGAATTTGGTTGACTGAAACTTAGGTAGTTTCTGTTTTTGAGACTAATGCTGTTTAAAAAATGTAAATGGCTTTACGGTGCAAAAATACGGTTGTGTGTTAGAAACAAATGTTTTTCCGGGGAAAAAAATTATCTTCGTTCCCATTGAAGCTGGTGTGAAGTGCACCTTATGATTGGCGGGCGCCTTGCTTTGCACTCAGTAGAAAATTCTCAGGGAGTCGAGAAGATAGAAAGCAGTAGTGCTGGTAAGTCAAGTAAAGGTGTTGATGGTACGGCCTCGGAGAGAAGAACGAAGAACAAGACTAAATTAGTTTTGGAGAACTTAGATGACTCCTAGGTGATCGATTTGGGATGGTAGGATTGGAGTGATTATTTACCAGGTCTGAACCAAATCAACTCACAAGATGGGGTGAAAAGAAGTACGAGAAAGAAAGCACCGGTTTGACAGAAAGAAAAAATGGGGTTATGGTTTTTTTTTTTTTCCCTTCCCCTTTTCATTTCTTTTTTCTTTCCCCTTGGGGGGTGGGTACACAGAGGCATACAAGGTTAGCTTGTTTCTTTTTTTTATTATAAAAGTATCTTTAAGGTGTGACATATCTGTTTTTCAAGGATTGGGTGGGTGGTGGGCTGAAATGAATTTAAGATACAGCAACTGTAGCATGTTTCCAGAAGCATTTAATCTACGTTAAGTGTTTCTGTTACTGTGAGGATTCAAATACACCTCTTTATTATTATTATTATTTTTTACTTGTCTTTTCCATGCAGCTGTGTACTACGTGGATGTGTGCCGAAGAAGTTGCTTGTCTACTCATCAAAATATGGTCATGAATTTGAAGAAAGTAATGGATTTGGTTGGAGATATGATAGTGAACCAAACCATGACTGGAGTAC
>NW_026557255.1:0-25835 GCF_029017545.1 Prosopis cineraria | reverse complement strand
CACCATTTCATCATCCAACTTCCGATCGGAGCAATTCTAAGCCCACATGTCAATTTTAATAGTACTATTAGCATACCAAATTTTTGGAAAGATCCAACGGACGGATTGAATTTCGTGCATGTTGCAACATTATCAATTATTGCTATCATGACAGCTCCTTTGGACCAACTTTCGGACTGTGCCATTTCGCAGTCTGATATCCGATCATTGTAATTCTAAATCCTACAAAAGCTTATAAAATTTTTTATTTGTGACCTAAATTTTAGAGAATCCAACAGTCGAATTAAGATTTAGACACCCGGATGCAAAGTATAGGTTTTTGGTAAAACCATTTTCAAAATGTCCAAATCTCATCCTAATGGTCACAAACTTGTGAAAACACTTTGGACACGTCAAATGGATTAAAACAAACCAGATGCAACATTTAAATGATAGAAAACCTCTTTATACTAAAATTTGACCACCTGGGTGCCATTTCTCAAAATGGACCCTAACCCCCCAAATGCACAAATCACATAAGAGTGGCCAAAAACTATTTCAAATATCATATACACAGATGAATACACATGCTAAATATTTTCACTTAGCTCAGAGATCTCTGTAGGGCCCACGCAACCACTCTCTCTATCCAAGGTAATGTTTGCCCATAACACACCATTTGCAATGCAACCACTTTGCATTTACTTGTGAAATCACATATATATCAAAATAAATATTTGCTTATAGTGGAAACTTGGTCTTACAAATAAATCCATCAAAACTACATACCATAGCCAAGTTTTCTAGTCACAAGTCCACAAGCAAATAAAAATTCATACACAAGCCATACAATCCACAAATACTCACGCACATATACATAATCATATCCTACTAGCACCCTAATCCTAAATACATTACAATAAGATTTGCTTAAAAGAAAGGGGTTGCAGTTCTTTACAATTCACAAACAACCCCTAGCTCTGCTCCTTTCCCTATCCGCCAATGGTTCCCTCGTTTGGACCTAGAATATTGAAAAGAAGGGGGTGAGACAATCACAGTTTCAGTAACAGAGAAATCTACATTGATTATTACCAAGTAAGCCATAATCGAATAAATGAATAATAAATTCAACATAGTGTATAATTTAGTCATTTAAAATGCATGAATGCATGATGTAGGCCGGTATGGCCTTTCATGACCAACAGAATGCCCCTTGGCACTCTTTTAACTTGCAGGTAAACCTTATAACTACTTGTACCTCCACAGGCATAAAACATAATCTAAGGCATGATCTAATCCACCAACTGCCTATACCCCTTCAACGTGAATCCTGAGCAGTCAAAGCTACTCCCCTCCCTCCCCAGAGCTACCTAACTTACTCTCTATGTGAGGGCTACCTTGGCTTAGGCACTTAACCTCATACTTCATATGTCGGATTCCCTCACCCACTGAGAGGTGTCGAACACTCAATACACTAACTACTTTAGTGCATTGAGCCCACAATATAAAAGCAACACTGAGTACTGGCAGTGTGCCACAGAATATCAAAAGTCCACACCTTCTCATTGGTGAACTCCCACTGAGATCATACCTTTTATTCGTATCACCTTTCCTTTCCCGTATTGACCACTTCAACACTCTAAGGTAGTCTAACATTTATAAATCTCCCTTAAATGGTTCCTTAGCCTATCTAAGGTACCCTTACTTAGTTACACTTCTTTAAGTGCAACTTCTATTCTTTATGATTACAATACATGCAAACAAATTTCATTTCCATAAAAACATTGTTGTTAAACAATTAGAAAATATATTGCACTATAATTAAAGTAGTACCCTATAACCCCTTATAAAGCACATTTAATCTTTTAAAACATGTAATGCATGATAACTAGTAATATTTATTCAAAATAGCTAAAAAAAAGTAATAAGAAATATAAATTTCCCTGTTACCTTAACCCTTTGGTACCAAAAAGGGTTCCTCTTGTACAAAATAGGACTCAGCTTTTTTCTTAACTTCCGAACAAATTCCACCAACAATCCCTATAGCATATAAGTGATCCACATCACTTATTATGATAAATAGCATTAATGAAGACTATAACTCATACCACACAACTTAGGTCAATGAGTCATAATCCATCCTAATGGTCCATATATTAAACCAACCATTCACATAGTATCACTTAACCACCAAAACCATTTATTAGCCTTCACTAGGCTAATTTTCAATTTATATAATTTTTAATTAATTAAAACCTTCAATTAGTATCACCAACTTTCATCATTAGCCCTTATAATGAAAACCAAACCTTAATTTAAATCTTATTGGGCTTAAATGGCAAAATTATAACTAAATCAATAGACTTAAATCATTGAAGAGCAAAACCCAACCTCTTGGGGTTTGATTTGTGCCCAAAACACCTCTTTTCATCCAATTATCCACTCAAAACATTAGATCACTATATAGAAACTCAAAACATCCTCCCTAAGATCCAAAGAAACAAAAGCTTACAAGAATAAAGCCTTTAGGATCAAAATTCAGAAATTTTCTCTTCCAAAAATTAAAGAAAATTAAAGAGGAAGGGAAGAGGATTAAAGTAGGGAGTTTACCTATTGTGTAGCTGAGCTTGCAACGGTCGCAAAGCCTCCTAGATCCAAGCCTAACTCCCTCTCTTCTCTTCTCTTCTTCCTCTTTCCCTCTTGTACGTTTCCTTTCTTTCCTTTGCATTTTCATTTCTATTTTCTGCTTTCATTTGGCTCTTTAAAATGCTGATCTAATGCCTTAGGAAAAATTACAAGAAAGGGCCCAACATTTTTTATTATAGCACAAAAGCTTGGGTCAACTTTGGTAATTTTTGCCATAGTCAAAAATCAAATAAAACCAAACTTTTGCTAACAAAAATTAAAACTCTGGACCTCTATCAAATTATTCTAAATTTTAATTTAATTATAGATATTTTATTTTATTTTTTAAAATAACTTTGAGTCTTAAAATTTTTGGGATGTTACAAAACACAACTTCACATATCTTGCGTGTAGACTAAAGGCATGCTTTCGTGATTTAGAAAACAAAAGCAGTGTCAAGGCATAAGTGACAAATCACATGTTGATCACTTTTAATTCTTGTGTGAAACATCAGTTGGTGTGCTCAACTTATTAAATCACACAAGTGATCAAACAAGATCATGCATGATATTGTAGACATTGAAAAGCCAAACTTCTATAAACTATTACAAGCTAAAATGATGTAACTTGCAAGCTTGAAAGTATTAAGATGAGTCTTAATGTGCATAAATGAAACTTATGAGCTAAAGATAATGCATTCATTTTAATAAAAATAAAATGTGATTAAGCTCTTAAAGTTTTCACATTGAATCTAAGAGAGTTAAATGACTTATCCTGTAGTTCTTCATCTTCTCTTGATTCTTCATGCTCTTGTGGTTTTGTCATCATCCATGATTCTTTATATATCTACACACATAACAAATACCTTTGCTCTTAGTTTTGTAATCATAAAAATACATAATCTAACATAGGTTTCTCATACAACTAATTGGGGTGTTTTTACTCTAGCACCATACCCTTTCAAGCATAAAGGAGTAATGTTCTCTAATATCACACCCTTTTAGGCACTAAGGAGAATAATTCTTTAACACTGCATTGTTTCATACGCTAAGGAGAATTTAAGCCATACTTAGTGTCTTGAGGTGTTAACGATGCTATATGGTCTTGATCTCCATTATCTCTACTAGGATAAACTTCCACCCTTACTAATATATAACACACAACACCACTATATCATGCATATGTTATTTTCCATATAATCATATTCAATTCACCACTTACTCAAATGCATGTCTATTACCATGTTAAACATTCCAATTAACATGTATTGATATTCATTTAAAATATATATTCATTTATTGCTTATATCTTCTATTTAAAATACAATCTTTTGACATATACTATGGTTTATAATCAAAAACATATGATTACAGTTAGTTACTATTGAAGGATATGAACTTAGGTTTTCACCCAGAGAAACGTTCATTTGTGCTAATAAACTAGCCAAGGATACTCATTACTGAAACATAACTTCGTTCTTTATAGATCTATCCTAGATATTTGTGCTAAGCAATATGCTCTTGACATGTCTTTAGTTTGATTATTTCTAAAGCTTAGGCTTGCCTCTTGTAAATAAAAAAAATACAACCTTCTATTTAAAATACAATTTCACATGCCAATAGGCTATTCTTTCCTAAGATACTCTACTTGTGCAAACATGTGTATACATATATTATTTTTTGATAACTTGCACAATCAATCTTATAAACAACTTATACAAGCTAATAAATAACTCAAATTATTGAATTACCTTAACCCTTTTGACACTAAAAGGATTACCCATGGTACTAAATTGCCCCAATCACTTTTTGAATCTTAATGAGTTTCCACACACCTTAATTTATAAGATTAAACACTATATGTCATTTCCAATTGAACATAAGTACTTATTGGTATAATTAAGCTAACTTAAACTTCTAATATCTTTCATTAGGCAATTCTAAGTCCTAACCACCTTTCACAAACTTACTACAACTTCTACCAACCCAATTATCATCAATATAATGTTTTCATCACTTATAACATTTTACTTGAGGCTAAAATTCAAACAAAGCCACAAAATTCCACTAGCAACCATCCTCCTAGTTACAAACCCTTAGTTTAACTTCCAATAGCCCTTTAATAGTCATTGGGCCAAATAACAACTCTTTACTATTTTAGAATTCAATTTCTCTACATCTCAAATCAAGAGAAAATGGAGTAGATTAGGAGAGGAAAGAGGCATAAGGCTTATATGAAAGATAATAGGTTGAAAATAACTCCCAAGTGCTCATAATCCCATACCTTAGTAGAGCCTTCCTCATCTTCCCTTTTGATTTTCAATTTCATCCCCTTTCTTTATGAATTCTAAGCTAAGCACTCCTTAAGGTCAAATCTTTGCTCCATGCATTGCGGCGCATTATGCCATATCATAATGCATGGCACAATGAAACAATTCTCACTTAAACTCTCCCGTTAATCCCGATTAGATCTACCTTCATTCTCGTATGAACTTGAAGCTGTATAATGATTGCATAGGTCAATCAACTTGGAATCATAATAAACTAAATTAATATACTAATTTACTAAATTACCCTCTTAATTAGTAATTAAACCCCAAGTTTAAAACTTGGTATATTATAGTTCTCCCCTCATTTAGAAGAATTTTACCTCTAAAATTCAACAACAACTATAACACATACCTAGGAAAAATAATGCAGATACTGCTGCCTCAACTTTTCCTCTATCTCCTAGGTAAGATCACTAAAAGCATTCCTTTCTAAATCACTTAACAAGCCAAATAGTCTTATTATGTAGTTGCTTATCTTCAACATCAATTATTTTTTCTAGTTTATCTCCATAGGTCATTTTCCTGCAACTCCTCTTCTTTTGACTCAATTACAGAGGATGGATCTAGTTGATACTTTTTAAGCTAAGAGACATGAAACACATCATGAATCTCAAATAACTATAGAGGCAACGTAATCTGGTAGGTGACCAGCCCAACTTTCATAAAAAATTCAAACAGGCCCATGTATTTAGGAGATAATTTCTTTTCTCGGATTGACATCCCAATTCTAGTTATCAACAAAACTCATAAAAATACATAGTCATCTACCAACCATATAAATGTTCTACCTACTATGTGCTGTTAGTAGCTTATGCCTTATCATTTCTATCTTTTATGTGGTCTAATCCCTAATGTTTGGATGTAAAATCTCCTCTCACTTAGCTTAGTCTAATAGAGAGGGGATCGAAACTTCCTCTTATATAGTGCCTTATATAGTGCCATCTTTATTCTAGATTGAAAATTGTTATTGTAGGCAAACTTAGCCAAAGGTAGATGGCTATCCTAGTTACCCCTCAGCTCTAGAGTACAAGTTCTTAACATGTCCTTCAGAGTTTGTATGGTTTTTTTATCTTCTTGTCAGTTTGTGGATGATACACCATGCTAAATTTTAAATCAATGCCTATTACTCTCTACAATGCTCTCTAAAAGTTTGATGTGGACCATGGGTCATGGTTAGAGACAATATCTTTAGGTACTCCATATAGCCTCACAATCTTTTAGATATAGATTTTTGCCAACTTTTATAGTGAATAATTTACCTGCATAGCCGAGAAATGGGACTTCATAAATCCATCCACAATTACCTAGACTAATCATGGCTGGACTAAGTCCTTGGCAAAGCTAACATAAAATCTATAGAGATGCTATCCCACTTTCATTTTAGTATCTCTAGTGGCTATAATGTCCCTACCGATCTTTGATGCTCAATTTTAACCTTTTAACAAGTCAAACACTGAGATACAAAATTTATCACATCTCTTTTCATCCCTGGCCATTACCAATACACCTTTATCTCTTAATACATCTTTATTACATCAGGATGGATTATCTATATGCTTTTATATGCCTTATTCAAAATATTCCTTCTTAGATCACCCTTATTTAGTACACAAACCCTATTTTGATACACCACTAACCCATCATCACTAAAAATTAAATCTATAGTTCACGTTTCCTTTATATCTTCTTAGATTCCTAATAAATATTCACCCTTGAGTTGTATTATCCTCAACTCTCTTTAAAACTCATTCGTAATCACCGTGCAATGCAAGCTATACATGGTCAGTTCTTGTGCATCATGTTGAATCTCTAAATAGGATTCTAGAACTTATGCTCCTGCTCCATCAAGTAGGCCACATGCAATTATTTTCGGCTCAAGGAATCTGTAGCCATATTTTCTTCTCGGTTAGTACTTGAATTCAAACTGTAATGTTTTAATAAATCCATCTACCTTCATTGCCTTTTATTTAATTTCTTTTGATCCATTAGGTATTTTAGAATCTTTTGGTCGCTAAACATACTAAAAATTTCCCTATATAGGTAGTACTACTATATTTTCAAAGCAAAAAAAATTGCTACTAACTCCAAGTCATGGGTTGGATAATTCTATTTAAGGGATCTCAACTATCTTGATGCATAAACCACCACTCACTCATTTTACATCAACACACACCCAAGACCTTTCAAAGACACATCAGTATATACTTTAGATAGCAATTGTGAACTAGGAATTATCAACATCAACATTGTGGTCAGTTTGTCCTTAAGCTTTTGGAAAGCATCTTCACACTTGTCGCTCCATATAAATGGATGATATTTTTAAGTCAACTTAAGGCTTACTCTTTAAATTGACTCGATAAGAGTTTATTTGTGAAGAGCATAATTATTTCCTAATTGCTACGACATTGATTGAGAATTTATAGAAGTTCATGAGCTAGTGATTTGGTGACTTTAAACCTTGTTTTTTTCACTTGTTTCTTTGTTTTGGTATCCTTGTGGGTTTTCATAAAGTTTTACCTAGAGTGGAAAAGATAATTATGGGAGAATTAATAGAACTCATTTATTACACACTTTTCTATATTAATTTGGACCATTTATAATGTGTTATTAGCTCAAAGTACATACACATTGCATTAGAATTAGAATTTTGCCTAACTGTATAGGTTTTATGCACTAGGGGTATTTTTATCCAAAAATTAAAATTTTGAGAAAATGTACAAGAAAATTGGACAAAATGTATTTCAAGTGCCAAAGAAGAATAGTAAAATTAGATTTTACAAATTTATTTTAATCTAGGAGTAATTAAATAAAAGTCAACACTTTTTATTAACTTTCTTAAGTGTGTTCTATTAACCTAGTTTTGGGTTTGCATTTTTTGTGGGAATTTTTGTATGATTTTATCTAACTAAAGGCTTGAATATTTTAAGAAATTGTCCATTCTAAATATGAATGTAATTTTTCATTTAATTAGATTTTATAATGTCATATTTTATTAAATTGAATTATGTGTATTTTGTGACCTAGGTGAAATGTGCATATGTGTATCAATTAGGCAAAGGAGGATAAAGCTTGTAGGAGTCAAATGTGATCCATTTAGGCATGCAAAGGCTTTTTAATTAGGTGGAGTAGATATAATTGAAATGTGGATGAAGCATGGGATTAATTTGACACACTTTAAAATCATCTACAAGCTAATAGGAGAGCGCCACTCTTCCATGTTACTTGGATCCATTTGTATTTTCATTTTTTTTCTTTTATTTTAATATTTATAGGCTGATGGGAACTTGATTCGCACATACAAACATAGAATTTTAGAGATTCAACATGTAATGCCTGCTCCAGACATTACCAAATCATCACACTTAACTGTCACAATGACAATAAAGGTCTTTTAAACCTTTAAGTCAACTATATTCACATTAATTGAAAATATTGAAAATCAATACTCTAAAATACGTGGGATCCTAAAACCTTATAAAATAATTGAAAATCCTACAAGAGTAAGTATTATTGCTCAGTGGAAGTATATACACTACACATATATCATATAAGGTGAAAAGAGAAGCAAATTAGCATTTTTTAGCAACACAGGTCATATAACACAACTTGTGACATATGCACTACGGCATGTGGCATAGAGCCAAAAGTTCACATTCTATGATACACACTGTGGCATGTAATGTAATGCTATCACTAACATTATCATGTACTCCACTACAATCTAACTAATCAAATCAAATTCATTTACTTTAAAAACATTGAAAGCCTTGGGATCCCAATAAAAATTTTTAGAAATCATTTTATAACTCACTCAAGTATAAATCCTATCACACACATAACAGAAGCAATAAACCTATGTGCATTAAGGATGTAGAAAACATCTGCATCTCTGAAAAATAAAGTAAAAGTTAGCACCGTGTGCCATGGCTCATGCCACATATGCTGCAGCATGTGGCATAGAGACCACAGTTACTTGCCCTGTGCCATGTGCCACGGCATGTGAGTACATGCACCACGATATAAACACCTGAATTTATTGTCAAATGGCAATTTCTAATGCAAAATTCAAATATGTGCCATCTCCACTTATGATGTCTAATTGGAATGGTCCAAGTGCCCACACGAAGCTTGTTTCCAAGTTTAACTAATGACACTAGTTTCATCTCAATCCGATATCTCTATCAAAAATTGAAAACTCAAGTGCATTTTGACTAGTTTTTGCCAAAATTTTGCCACTCAAGTGTCTCAATTCGAAACCAAATGTCATTAGCCACTTTTTGTGCCTTGACCAAGTCCAAATGGACAATACACACCTAATTGACCATACACAAGCATAATATAACACACATACATAAATTTGGCCTATAAATCACCCATTTCATCATTTGGGCCAAATTCACATTTTTATTTCTTTAATTTCATATATGGCTAAATCATTACATATAATCTCCACCCATCTCATATTCACACATAATTTCATCCATCTACTAGCCCATCCAGACATTTCATCATTCACATATATACAAGGGCTATGGAGCTCAAAATCACAAACCATACCACGATCATATCTTTATGCACATGTATAAATCATATGGCAACTTATACATACACAAGACTAATAACAACCAAATTCATTACACCAAAACCTTACAAAGGCTTAGTGAGAGATCTCAACTCAGCCAATATCTTTCCCCTTCGAACTACTAGCACTAGAACCTGAAAAATGTAAATAACTTAGGGTGAGATAAAAATCTTAATAACCAATATAGTTCATTAAATACTTATTTCCACAGATAACCATGCTAAAGGAATAAGGTAAAGTAATATCACACACATACACAGAGATATATATATATAAATATGAAATAATTCCTCTTTTCAAAACAATTCCACACAAATACACACTAGCATGATCGTCTAGCCATCAAACCTCTAATGTTCCCTGACATAAAACCATAAACTCTCTTAGATCAACTACTTGTTGACTCGAGTACACTTTTGGTGGTAGAAACACCAAGCTAAAGGTAATCTAACCTACCTACGAACTATGGTTTTCCCTCTTCACACACTTGTGATAGAGGCATTATTGACTTTTAACCATACCTTATTGGGTATTAGGGAGTTGTCAGACTGCTCGGATGTCTCATGGTATTAGTCCCATAATGTGCTGTACTGGATTACCTATAGTACCAGCTTGTATAATGTTGCACCACATGTCTTATGGTGCTAGCTTGACTATATGGATTTTTCGCTCAGATATCTCCACACCCATATCCTTACATATCCTGGGTGAACTCGCACCCCATATGATCATGCACTTTCATAATTTCTACTACTTGTACACATTTACACAACATCTATACTTTTGTATCATATATGTATGTATCCATTGAAATCAATCACTTTTCAAATTGATTTCACAATACAAAGTTCATGCTAAAAACCATTTCAATAACAACCATGAATAAAACTCATAGATTCACAATGTAACATCCCGAATTTTCTAATCCTGCATTATCAAGTGGTAATGTGGATTTGATAATTAGTGGTAATATGCATGATCGAGTGTGAAATATGGATTTGATAATGATTGAGTGCTTAAATGTGATAATTAGTACTTTTTGTCAATAGAGAAATTGATTCTGAATGCCAATTCTATGTAGATTATAGTGTGTGGCGCACGAATTATGAGAAAGGAGCTTGAATAGGGTTAAAGTTATATGGGTAACCCTTTCTATCAAATAGAAGAGTTGAGGTAACCATATAGTTTGTTATATTTATTCACTATTATAATTGTGTAGAAGTGAATATCAAATAATAAATTGTGAATTTATGAGTTTTATGTATGATTGTTGTTGAAATGGTTTTAGCATGAATTTTGCATTATGAAATGAATTTGAAAAGTTATTGATTTCAATAGATATAAACATATATGATATGGAAGTATATATGTTATGGAAAGGTGTATGATTAGTGAAAGTTGTGAAAGAGCATGATCATAAAGGGGAATACACCCAGGATATGTGGGGTTGTGTGTGTGTGGAGTGTAATGCCCTCATTGGCATTACCATACGTTCCACTCCAAAAATCACTAATTACTTCTAATCTTTGAGTTTAAATTGTTGAAAACATTGGGATCCTAATAAAAGATTTCTAGAAAACATTTTATAATCATTTGGGTTATTCAACCCCATACACAATTACATACACAGTGGAAGCATATAGATTTGGTACATCAAACGTCAAGAAAACATGTACATCACTTACAAATAAAGTGAAAATTTGCACCGTGTGCCGTGGCTTGTGCCACATGCACTGCAGCATATGGCACAGATGCCACAATTGCCTGCTCTATGCTATGCACCGCAGCATGCAAGTACATGTACTGTGGCGTACACACCTGAATTTGCTGTTAAATGGCAGTTTTTGATATGAAATTTAGATGCACGCCATTTCCACATACATAGTTTGATTGGGATAGTTTAAGTGCCCACACGAAGCTTATTTCAAAATCTAACTGATGACACTGGTTTCATCCTAATTCAATATTTTTATCAAAAATTGGACACTAAAGTGCACTTTGACCATTTATTGTTAAAGGTTTGCCACGTAAGTGTCTTAATTCAAAACCAATTGTCATTAGCCACTTTTTGGGCCTTGACCAAGTCCAAATGGACAAAATACACTTAATTGACCATACACATGCATAATATAACACACAAACACAAATTTGGCCTATAATCTGCCCATGTCACACTTTGGGCCAAAACCACATTTTCATTTTTCTAGTCTCATATATGGCTAAATCACTCCATTTAATCTCCATCCACTTCTTATACACACATAATTACATCCATCCACTAGCCTTTTTCAGTCATTTCCTCATTCACACACATACAAGGCTAGGGAGTTCAAAATCACAAAAGCATACCATAATCATAACTAATGCACATGTACAAATCCTATAGCAACTTATACATACTTTTGGCTCATAATTTACAAATCATTACACTATATCTTACAAAGATTTAGGCAAGAGATGTTAGCTCAGCCTATATCCTTTTCCTTTGACCCACTAGTACTAGAACATGAAAAATGTAAATAACCACGGGTGAGGTAAAAAGGATTACTTGTATAACTTCAACCCTATTTAATCTCCTTTCTTGCAATATGTGCCTTATGCACTAGAATCTACATAGAATTGGCATTTAAAGTCAATTCCTCTATTGATAAAAAGTGTCAATTATCATATTTAAACATGGTTTTTATTGATTTGGAAAAAGCTTATGACCGTATACCAAGAGAAGTGCTTTGGAAAGCGTTGGAAAAAAAGGGAGTACGGATTGCTTATATTAAAGCCATACAAGATATGTATGAGGGGGTAAAAACTAGTATAAGAACGCCTAGTGGTCAAACAAAGGATTTTCCTATAAAGATTGGGCTACATCAGGGATCATCTCTGAGTCCTTATTTGTTCAACTTGATTTTAAATGTTTTGACGGAACATATTCAAGAGGAAATCCCGAAATGTATGCTCTTCGCGGATGATATAGTTCTTATAGCAGAGACAAGAGAAGAGGTTAATTGCAAACTTGAGTTATGGAGGAGGACATTGGAGTCGAAAGGTTTTCGTCTGAGTAGAAGTAAGACGGAATATTTATATTGTAAATTTGATAAAGGACTATTCGAAAATAATTTGGAAGTAAAATTGGGAGATCAAATTATACCTCAAGTGGAAAAGTTTAGATATTTGGGAGCCATTATCCAAAATGATGGCGAAATCAGTGGAGATATTTCACATAGAATTCAAGCTGGGTGGTTTAATTGGAGAAAAGCTAAAGGAGTTATTTGTGACCGTAAGGTGCCTAATAAACTTAAAGGAAAGTTTTATCGTACTGCTATCAGACCGGCAATGTTATATAGTAGTGAATGCTGGGCTCTAACGGGACAGCAAGAGCATAAAGTTGGAGTAGCAGAGATGAGAATGTTACGATGGATGTGCGGACATACACGTAAAGATAAAATTCGAAATGAGCACATACGTGAAAAAGTGAGGGTGGCACCTATTGAGGAAAAAATGGTAGAAAATCGGTTGAGATGGTTTGGGCATGTACAAAGAAGACCAAGGGAGGCACCAGTGAGAAGAGTGGAACATATAACTTTGAGTCCGATTAAGAGAGGTAGAGGAAGGCCTAAGAGAACACTCTTGGAAGTTGTTGAACGTGATCTCTTAATTAATAATATTTCTAAAAGCTTAATAAATGATAGAGCACAATGGCGTCTTGCAATCCATGTAGCCGACCCCACCTAGTGGGATAAAGGCTTGTTGTTGTTGTTGTTGTTGTTGTATCATATTTAAACACTTAATCGCTATTAAATCCACGTTTCACACTCGACTACACATATTACCACTGATTACCCTTCATTCTAAGGTTTAACATTTTCTAGCAATTTTCTCTCACTACTCTCTCTAGATTACGGCAATTCTTGCCTATAGCTCTAAAACTTTATCGTTTCAACTCTAATTAGTCAAAAAGCACTAGTTTAGTTTCAAAGAACCTTTTTATTACTATAGGGTAAGAAATCAACTCCTTAAAACTCCCGAATTCACTTTCTCACTGGTTAAAACTAAGAAAAAATAGGGTAGATTCAGAGGTTAAGGCAGTACCTGACTTACCCAATAAGTAACGAGTAGAGACACCGTCCTTGCTCTTGATTTAGCTTGCCCTAGTATAGCTCTTACTCTTCTCCATATTTGAGCTCTCCTCCCATATTTCTCCCTTTTGTTTTTCAAGCTGGACACGTCCCTATTAATTTGATTTCTGCTTCATACGTCCCCTACCACAGAGCGTGGCATAGTGATGAAAAATTCTCATTATGCTCACACATCTGCTTCAGGATTTCGTTCTTCCATTCATATCTATTCATATAACATCCCAATAGGTCAAAATAATACTTCACTACTTAGAATTCTATTCCCATATTAAATCACCAATCCATTCTTAATCAGTCATTAATATAGGATTAGAAATTCGGGATGTTATAGTTCTCCCCTCCTTTTAAGAATTTTGTCCTTAAAATTGAAACAACCATTAACTCATACATACCTAAGGGAATAATTGAGGGTATAACTATCTCATCTTAGCTTCTGTCTCCCAGGTCTTATCACCAGGAGTCATACCCTTCAAAACACTTTCACTAGTCAAATAGTCTTGTTTCTTTCCTGCTTATCTTTCATATCAACTATTTGTTCTGGTTCTATTTTATAGGTCATATTTTCTCATAATTCTACCTCTTTAGGCTCAATCACATGAGAAGAATCTAGTTTGTACTTCTTGAGTTGAGACATGTGGAACACATTATGAATCCTAAATAACTATAGAGGTAAAGCAATTTGATAGGCAATTAGCTCGATCCTCTCCAAGACTTCGAATGGACTCATGAATCTAGGAGTCAATTTCTTGGCTCTAATTGATCTCTTGATTCCTGTTACTGGTGTAACTTCTAAAAACATGTGATTGCCTATTAAAAATTCCAATGGTCTCCTTCTTTGATTAGCATAGCTCTTTTGCCTTCTTTGAGTTATCAACAGCTTTTAACATATTAATTCAATCTTTCAATTAGTATGGTCCACAAGATCAGGTCCTATAATGCTTCTTTCACTCAACTCAATCTAACATAATGGGGTTCTACACTTCCTCCTATACAAAACTTTATATGGAGCCATTTTAATGCTATAATGATAACTATTATTGTGTACAAATTTGGCTAATAGCAAGTAGCTATCCCAACTACCACGTAACTCTAATAGACACGATTGCAGCATATCTTTTAGAGTCTGAATGGTTTACTCAGCTTCCCCATCAGTCTAAGGATGATAAGCAGTACTAAACTTTAAAGTAGTACCCATGGCTTTATGCAATGCTCCCTAAAACCTGGATATGAATCTCGGATCTCAATTAGAGACTATATCTTAAGGCACTCCATGTAAACATACAACCTCATGGATATAAATCTCAGCCAACTTCTCTAGAGAATCACTAATCTTAATAGCTAAAAAGTGAGCTGAGTTTGTCAATTGATCAACAATCACCTAGATAGCATCATGCCCCGACTAAGGTCTTGGCAATTCGGAGATAAAATCTATAGAAATACTATCCTATTTCCACTTAGGTATTTTTAATGACTGTGACGTCCCAGCCAGTCTTTGATGCTCTGTCTTCACTTGTTGACAAATTAAGCACCGTACTACAAACTCAGTCACTTTTCTTTTCATTCCTAACCACCACCAATAACGATTAACGTCTTGATACATCTTCGTAGCTCCTAGGTGAATAGTGTACTTGCTACAGTGTGCTTTATTTAGAATCACCCTTCTTAAATCTTCATCATTAGGCACATAAATTCTATCTCGATAAACTATGAATCTATCATCATTGAAGCTGAAATCCTTAGTCAAATTTGACTCAACCTCTTCTCAAATCTTAAGAAGATACTCATCTTTCAATTGTGCCATTCTCAACTTTTTTCAGAAATTACTACTAGCCACAGTAGTCTAAGCACTAACTAAAGCTTTCAACGGTGCATCATGTTAAGAATTATTGAAAGACTCCATCAATTGTGTTCTTAAACCATCAAACTAGCTAGGTGTAGTGTCTTCCTACTCAATACATTAGCTACCACATTAGCTTTTCTTGGATGGTATTTCAACTCAAAGTTATAATCTCTAAGCAATTCCATCCATCTTCTCTGCCTCATATTTAATTTCTTTTAATCCATTAAATACTTTAAACTCTTGTAGTCACTTAACACACTAAGCACAGACCCAAACAAGTAATGATGCTAAATTTTCAGGGCAAAAACCATTGCTGCTAGTTCTAAGTCATAAGCCAGGTAATTCTCTTCATGTGGCTTAAGTTGTCTTGATGCGTATGCCACTACTCTCCCATCTTGCATCAGTACACAACCCAAACCTCTTAGGGAAGTGTAATGTCCACCTTGACATTACCAAAATTCACCACACAATCACAATAAACAATCATAATTAGGAGCAAGAATTTGCTCATAATCTCACATTATATATATAAAAGTTTAAACTAATAATATTTTAGAAATAATTATCAAATATTTGGGATTCCATAAAAACCCTTCAAATTTATAGTTTAAGCTCAAACTTAATAATTTATTAAGGTATGGAAGCATGGAAAAGTTTTAGGAAGTAAAACACTTCAAAACAGGGCCAAAAATGTCATTTTTGAGTATTTTGGTCCATGCGCTATGGCTCGTGGTATATGCACTGCGGCATATGGCACAGAAAGACAAGTTTTTTCATTGTACCGTGCACCACGGCTTGTACAAAATATGCCGCAGCGCACATGTCCATGACAGCAATGCTGTCATGATAGCTTTTCTAAACAAATTTTGAACATGCACCATTTTCGCATTCGATATCCGATTGGAGTAATTCAAGCACCCACGTGAAGCTTATTCAATAAGCTAACTAATGGTATAAGTTTTGTTATACTCTAACACCGTATCCTATGAATGTTAAGGAGCATATTCTCTAACTCTGCACCCTTTTGGGTACTAAGGAGAGTAAGTCTCCAACACCATACCCATTTTTGGGCACTAAGGAGAGTAAGTGCTACACTTGGCTTCTTGAGGTGTTAACAATATTATATAGACTTAATCTTCACTAACTCCACTAGGGTGACCTAAAACAAATATAATGAATATTGTTACTTACTTCAAAAACTTGGCATTTTACAAATCAATACTCCATTTATTTCTAAAATAGTTAACTTTTACAAAATTCATACATATATACATAACAAATCATGCAAGAACAACTTGAGAATAACTTATATAAGGTAATAAATAATGCAAATTATCTAGTTGACTCAACCCTTTTGTTACTAAAAGGGTTAACCGTGGTACTAAATCTCTTCTTGTGTCAAGATAAGTTTTCCCACACCATAATCTACATCAACAAGTACTATATGTTAATTTTCAATTAACACAAGTACTATTAGCTACCAAAACCTCCTAATTCTCCCACTTCTCACTCATATTCTCAACAAAGAGACTTGTTAAGATTATAATTTGTTCACACAATCCCTTCAAGCCTCCCTCTAACTCTATCACAACATAACACTTAACATCTCAACTTATCACACTTCAAAAACCATGATCAAGTAGGGCTTAATCCATTTAGAGTAAATTCTCCTACTTTAAATCCTATGGAAAATGAGATGAAAAGGTAGAGGAAGGGTAGAAAACTTACTCAAAGGTTTGAAGGCTCAATTTATCTTCAAAATCCTCCCAAATGCCCTAATAGTACCCCAAGCTTGCCCCTTCGTGTTCTAGGTTTCCTACCATAAAAATTATCATTTTTTTTGATGATTTTGAAAATTTTAAGTTGCCTGCTGTGTCGTGCACCACAATGCACGCCACACAAGTCGCGGCTCATGACACAGCAAGCAAAATGTTGATTTTACTCCCCCCAATGCCACCTGACTTGATTCAATTTCTATCCTAACTCAATTTAGAGCCGAATATGACCCAAAAAGCCAATTAGTAACCCAACAAACATAATTAATAAATTAATCATATTTTTAACTAATTTATCCCTTAATTAGTCAATTTTTCTAGATTTAAAGTTTTTAGATGTTATAGGAAGCATCTTAGTAACCGAACTAGGCTGTTCCCATTTCAACACAGCATCAACTTTATGAGGATCAACAGAAATCCCATCTGCTAATACCTATGGCCCAAAAATCTAACTTCCCTAAGCCAAAACTCGTACTTATTAAACTTGGCATAGAGCTTGTTCTCCTTAAGAATCTGGAAGACAATCCGAAGATATTTAGCATGGTATTCCTCATCTTCGAATAAACTAGAATGTCATCAATAAAAACCATAACAAATTGGTCTAAAGATATAGTTCATGTAATCTATGAAAATTGCAGGTGTATTGGTCAAACCAAATGGCATGACAAGGAACTCATAATGACCATAATGTGTACGAAAGGCTATCTTAGGTACATCATTCTTAGAAACCTTCAACTGATGATACCCTAACCTTAAATCAATCTTAGAAAAGATTGAGGATCTAGCCAACTGATCTAACATATCATCAATCCTAGGTAAATGGTACTTATTCTTCATCGTCACCTTGTTCAATTGCCAGTAGTTGATGCATAGTCACAAACTACCATCCTTCTTCCTCACAAATAACACTGGCAAACACCAGGGTCATACACTTGGCTAGATAAAACTTGTATCAAGAAAATCTTCAATATGCTTCTTTAACTCATTTAGCTCTAAGGGTGACATCTGATAAAGGGCTCTAGAAATTAGCTTAGTACTAGGAACCAAATCTATTGAGAATTCAACTTCTCTTTTCGGAGGTAATCCAGACATCCCAAAAAATACCTTGAGAAATTCACTTACCACTTTAATCTTCTTAATACCCCTATCACATACGCTACTTGCTGTACAAATCACCATGTAAGCATCACACCCTTGTTTAATCCTCTTTTCCGCTCGCACAACTATAAAAACCTAAATTGCTCAGTAGAACTAGTTCCTGCCAATAATACTAGTAAAGAGACTAGCTTCTTGGCATAGTCTAGCGTAGCATTATTAGCTGCTAGCCAATCCATGCCAACTATTACATCAATCCCTTTCATAGGAATTCATATCAGATCGATTATAGATACTCGATCCTCAAATACAATCTCAATTTTCTGACACACTTTGCTAGTAATGCTTGAGGATTCAGAAGGTATCGTTACTTTAATCAACACAAGTAACCCTTTCAATTCTAGCTTCAGCTTATTTACACATTCTTTTGAAATGAAGGAATAAATAGCTCTATAATCAAACAATGCTTCTATTCTATTAGCGTGAATAGAAATAATACCTTTGATTAGGTTTGGAGATGCTCTGGCCACTTACATCATAGCAAATACTCGTCCCAAAATCATAGCTCGCCACTCTGCCATCTCAACTCCACCTTCAGAGCAATACTTGGCAATATGGCCTAACTTCCTGCACTTGAAACAAGACCAACATCTTCTTGCATGGAATCTACTACAGATACTGCACTGGGGTGACCTTCCAGTGCCAAGGGTAGGAGCTGGTGTGTCCGAGGTTTACCTTGAAGGTTGTTGAGGCCTAATTCTGACCCCAGTACTCCTTTACATAGATCCTCTTTCTGAAAACCTCTTCCCAGAAGCTTCAAAACTACTCGAGCTATGCACAAGTTTCTTTGATACACCACCCGACAAACTCAAAGAAGGTGTAAATCTTCCCATATTATCCTTATTCTTTTTAGCCTCTACTTCTCTACCTCTCTTTGTAGTTATCTTCAACTTAAGGCACATGTCCTCATAGGTGGTGATGTCGAATAGAGCAATTTGCTACCTATACTTTGGATGCATCTTTTCTAGAAACCATTCTACCTTGCACCTAGTTTCATTGTGGTGCTGTAGATATGTAGAACAGGCTAATAAGTCATTAAACTTCTTTATAGATTCCTCTTCATCCAAGTCCCCCTACCTGAATGCTTGTAATTCTACCTCTTGCTCAATATGAAAAGATGATGGGAAGTAATAGTTGAAGAACACCCTCTTGAATTCTTCCCAAGAATACCTCACACCACCAGTTGGCCTCACTGAATCCCACCATCTCTTAGTTACTTCAACTAGCTGGACCATAGCTAAGATTACTCTCTACTCTGATATGTAGGTCACCACCTCAAATATTGTTTTAAGGCGCTCAATCCACTACTTAGCTTCTCCTTCTCTCATACTGCTGTCAAAGGTAGGTGGACTGAACCTCACATATGTCTCTAGGTTCAGTCGATAAACGAATCTATAATGATTCTCACAGTCTATCTACTACTTGAAGCTTAAGGCAGCTCAGGCCTACTATGAACTTCTTTCAGTATTGGCCTCTCTTGAGCTTCTCTTTCCTCTGGTTGATCTCTACCCCACAATAACACATCATGATCTCTAATTGCTTGCTAGATATCAATCATCATCTCTCTCAATTCTTCTAACAAGCCCTCTCTTCTATCAGCTTGTTGAGGTATATCCTGTTAAAACCTCAAGCACATGTTCATCCTCAACTGAATGCTTAGACATTCAAGTGTTATGTGTTGCTCGAGTACCTTTTCTTCTCATTTTCTCCCCTCCTAAGGATGAAAAGAACATACAAGTAAAGCAAAAGGGAAAGAATAGGTGTAATGAATAATATATAAGTTGCCAAAGTCTAGGATGAATGTACAAACAAGCACATAACCAGATCGTGAACCTCGAGAAACTGATACCAACTCATAATGTAATATCCTCACTGATATTACCATACACTCCACTATAATCTAACTAATCAAATCAAATTCATTTACTTTGAAAACATTGAAAGCTTGGGATCTTAATAAAAAATTTTAGAAATCATTTTATAACTCACTCAAGTATAAATCTTATCACACACATAGCGAAAGCAATAAACCTATGTGCACCAAGGATCTAGAAAACATGTACATCTTTGAAAACTAAAGTAAAAATTAGCACCATGTATTGTGGCTTGTGTCATAGAGGCCACAGTCACTCACTCTACGCCATGCATCATGGCACACACACTTGAATTTGCTGTCAATGATAATTTCTGATGTAAAATCAAATGCGTGCCATTTCCACATATGATGGTCCAATTGGAATGGTTCAAATGCCTGTATGAAACTTGTTTCAAAATCTAACTAATGACACTAGTTTCATCTCAATCCAATATCTCTATCAAAAATTGGATACCTAAGTGCATTTTGACTAGTTTCTGCCAAAATTTTACCACTCAAGTGTCTCAATTCGAAACCAAATGTCATTAGCTTTTTTTAGGCCTTGACCAAGTCCAAATGGACAATACACACCTAATTGACCATACACAAGCACAATATAACACACATACACAAATTTAGCCTATAAATCGCCTATTTCACCTTTTGGGCCAAATTCATATTTTCATTTCTTTAATTTCATATATGGCCAAATCACTACATATAATCTCCACCCATCTCATATTCACACATAATTTCATCCATCCACTAGCCCATCCAGACATTTCATCATTCACATATATACAAGGGCTAGGGAGCTCAAAATCACAAACCATACCATGATGTATCTTTATGCATATGTATAAATCCTATGGCAGCTTATGCATATACAAGACTAATAACAACCAAATTCATTACACCAAAACCTTACAAAAGCTTACTGAGAGATTTTAGCTCAACCAATGTCTTTTCCCTTTGAACCACTAGCACTAGAACCTAAAAAATGTAAATAATCATGGGTGAGATAAAAATCTCAGTAACCAATATAGTTCATTATATGCTTATTTCCAGAGATAACCATGCTGAAGTAACAAAATAAAGTAATATCACAAACATACACATACAGAGATATATATATATATATATCAAAATACGAAATAATTCTTCTTTTCAAAACAATTCCATATAATACACACTAGTATGATCGTCTAGCCATCGAACCTCCAATGATCCCAAACATGAAACCATAGGCTCTCCTGGATCAACTACTTGTTAACCTGAGCACACTTTCAGTGGTAGAAATACCTGGCCAAAGGTAATTTAACCCACCTACGGACTATAGTTTCCCCTCTTTATACACTTGTGATAGAGGCATCGTTAACTCCTAAGCACACCCTATCGAGCATTAAAGAGTTTTCAGACTGTCTAGTTATCCCTTGGTATCAGTCCCATAATATGCTGTACCAAATTATCCATAGTACTAGCCTATATAATGCTGCACTAGATGTCCCGACCATATAGATTTTTTACTCACATATCTCCACACACACACATCCCCATATATCCTGGGTTAACTTTCACCCCCTATAATCATGCTTTTTCACAATTTCCACTGCTTATACAAATTTCCACAATATATATACTTTCGTATCACATATGTATATATCCATTGAAATCAATTACTTTCAAATTCATTTCATAATACAAAGTTCATGGTAAAAACCATTTCAATGACAATCATGCATAAAACTTATAGATTCACAATTTATCATTCTACACAGTTATATAGTTAATAAACATAATAAACTATATAGTTACCTCAACCCTTTTGTTTGATAGAAAGGGTTACCTGTGTAACTTTAACCTATTTTAACTCCTTTCTCATAATTCGTGCATCACACACTAGAATCTATATAGAATTGGCATTCAAATTCCTCTATTGACCAAAAGTGCCAATTATCACATTTAAACACTTAATTGCTATCAATTCATGTTTCACACTCGATTACACACATTACCACTAATTACCCTTTATTTTAAGCTTTAACATTTTCTAGCAATTTTCTCTCACTACTCTTTCCCTAGATTAGGAAAATTCTTGCTTACATCTCTAAAGCTTTATTGTTTTAACTCTAAACAGTTACAAAGCACTAGTTTAGTTCTAAAGAACCTTTTTATTACTATAGGGTAAGAAATTAACTCCTTAAAACTCCTAAATTCACTTTCTCACTGGTTAAAACTAAGAGAAAATAGGGTAGATTTGGAGGTTAAGGCAGTACGTGACTTACTCGATAAATAACGAGTCGAAGACACTAGACTTGCCCTTAATTTAGCTTGCCCTAACATAGCTCTTACTCTTCTCCACATTGAGCTCTCCTCCATCATTTCTCTCTTTTATTTTTCAAGCTGGACACATCCCTATTAATCTAATTTCTTCTCCATATGCCACGACACATCTATCCCCTGTCACAACGCTTGGCACGGTGAGGAAAAATCCTCACTATGCTCACTTGTCTACTTTGAGATTTCACTCTTCTACTCATATTTGTTCATATAACATCCCAATGGGTCAAAATAATAAGTTACTACTCAGAATCCTATTCTCACATTAAATCACTAATCCATTCTTAATCAGTCATTAATACAAGATTAGAAATTTGGGATGTTACATGTAACATCCTAAATTTTAATTCTGGAACTAATTACTAAGTACGGGTAAATTTGTAAATTTGTGAGTGATTAGAATTTTGGATAGTGAATTAGTGTTTTGACTTCTTTGGATGTTGAATAAATAGGATCAAGTTGGAAGATGATATTTTGGAGCAAAGCATGCAACCAGTAGTGAGAGTTCACTCACTATGCCACATATTGTGGCATATGCTTCATGCATCATGATGCATGAGTCACCAAAAGGCAAGAGTTCACTCTTTATACCACATGTCATAATGCATAGTATAGGCACCATGGCACTTGGTTGAGATTCTACAAAAATAAAATCTCAAAAATGATAGAAAACAAAGGTGAAGCAAAAGGTAAACTAAGGAGCTCGTGGAAACCTTTGATAGGGCTTGAAGGATTGAAGCATTGGGAGTGTTTTGAAGTTTTTAAACACTAAAGGTAAGTTTCTTAAGCTTGAATCTCTCTTCCTCTTTCATTTTTCTTGAATTTAGAAGTTAGCACTTGTTAGAAAAGATGATTTTCAGTCTATAGATGCTATAGGTTGAATGTTATGACTTATATATGACTTAGAATTTATGACTCTATGAGTTTTTGATTGTTAGAGGTCATGAATACCCAAAATTCCACCATTAATAAGGTAGTTAGAGTAATGTTGCTCCATGAATGATTATTTAGGAATTCAATAAAGTTAAAGGAAGTTAGAAGAAGCTAATAAACTCTATGGGTACCTTTGTATGTGAGGAGATTGAATTTTGAGAATGTTGAAGTGTTGAATTAGGTGTTGAAAATTATCATAAAAGAGGATATTGATAATTGTGTCATGATTCCTTATAGACCAACTACTTATTGGCACCATTCAAGCTTTGTGAAGGCTTTAGTAGTGTGAAATTTAGGGGTAAACTTTTGACCTTTGAAAGGTTTAAAGTAATCAGGGAAATATTTCTTGTGCTTTTATCTGTTAATTGATTTATTGATTTACATGTTATAATTGAATTGAGTAAGATTATTAAAAATTTAATATGGCCTAGATTACTTAAAAATCAAATACTACATTTTTATGGAGTTTAATGAATTAATTCATGTGAAGTTTAATGAAATTGTATTTGTAGAGTTTAGTGACATGCTTATGTGAGATTCTATGGAATAACATTGTGGAGTTTATGATATGTTGTTTGTGGAGTTCCATAAACATTTGTGAATGAAGTTTAATGAATGTGTATAAAGAGGAGATCAATGATGTTATGTGATAACATGTATATGTGAGCACTATGAGAAATTACATCTTTATGCATTACATGATTATGAGAGGTGGGAGTTCACTCAGAAAGAGGAGTAGTGAGTTTAAAATCCATATGGTAAGGCTTCCATTAGAGCTTAATGGTTTTCCTAGATTTGTTCATACTGATCATCCCACTCATTTGATTAGGGACTGTCCTACTTATTCAAGAGGGAATCAAACTAACTAGTTTTCTACTTGTTCGACGAAGAAGCTAGTTTAGGAAGAATGAAACCCCACAGTGTGAAATTGGGAGAGAACTGTGATCCACAAGTGAGTTAGGCAACCTTAGCTAGGTAGCCTCTCATGCTTGAATGCCTAAGGTTGTCTCATCTCATAAATGATCCCAATGTATTATAGCCATAATTTTATGTCAGAGGCATAAGGAGGATATAAGGAAGGTGCAATCATACATATTATGATAAAAGGGCATATAGTTGTTAGTATTGTGACCCTTGTGATGAGAACATATGATTAGTGTAATAACAATGTGAAAATGAGATATTGCGTTGTCATTTCGTGATTACATGCTCTTAATGATGTAAAGTGAAATGTATGTTTGAACATGATAAATTGACTTGTGAATGACATTAACTGCCACTTGCATTTAAATTGATTGACATACATTAGTATAAGTTAGATGAATCTTGATTACTGAGTGGTTATACTCATCCCTTTCTCTTCAATATTATAAGAGCTAGCTCAACGATACAAGACAGATGGAAACAATCTAAGGCATAGAGTCACTATCCTATTTGTAGCCTTATTTTCTTTTTAGGTTATTATTGTGTATAATCTTGCATGATATTACCAATTAGGGGAAATTCATGTTTTTGGCTTACTTGTACCATGAGATTGTTGAATTATGTTGTGTATTTTAGGCCCTATAATGTATATGTATTCATTGTGAATTTTAGAAGAGGGCCAAAATACTAATACAAGTGAGAGGCGAGCAAACAAACAATTTATATTGATTTGGCACAATGATGGATGAAATTATGGCTCCCCCTTCTATTTTTATTTGTTTAAAGGGTTGAGCATTGAAAATGTGTTTAAGATGTTAAGTCTGTAATGTGGTGTATTACACGAGTCCAAATGGCCTATTGAGTGTGGTCTAAGGTGTATTTATGGCTTTTAGCACTTGGTATGAAATTAGGACACCCAAGATGTGTTTGACTTATGAGAAAGGATGAATTATGAAATGGGTATCCAATTTTTTACTAAGAAATAATTTAATTGTGAAACCAGCACCATTAGCTAGGTCTAGGAGGAAGCTCTCTATAGATACTAAATCACATTAATTAGACATTGGACAAAGAAATGGGGTGCATTAGAAGTTTGCCCCAGTTGTTGTCACATGATAGCAATAATGCTGTCAAAAGTGTGCAATGCATTATTGCATATATAGCACAAAGAGTAATGTGTTATGGTACACATATAATAAGAACACGACGCATTGTTGCTTTCCTACACTATTTTTTTATTTAAATCACAGTGAACATATGATCCTATACTTTCTCATACATCTAATACTTGATTTTTGAATTGTAATGGTATGTTGTAGTGTTTTTAATTTTAAAAACTTGGATCCTATTTTGATAAATATTACA